>NW_027228502.1:0-131986 GCF_037783145.1 Equus przewalskii
GCCTGGCAGGCGATTCCAAAGTGTTCACCAACTGGTTGTGGCGTAGCCGGCAGGTGATTTTTGCGTGATCGGAAGGTGGTTCTGGCGAGTCGAGCAGGTGGTTCCGGCGTGCTCGGCTGGTGCTTCCGGGGTCATTGGCACGGGGTTCTGGCATGTCTGAGAGGTGGTTCCTGCATGCCCGGCAAGTGATTCTGGAGTGTTCGCCAAGTGGTTCTGGCATAGTCGGCAGGTGATTTTGGCATGTCCGGCAGGTGGTTCAGGCGAGTTGAGCAGGTGGTTCGAACGTGCTTGGCAGGTACTTCCGGCGTCTCCGGCACGTGTTTCTGGCACATCTGACAGGTGGTTCCGGCATGCCCGAAATGTGATTCCGGTCTGTCCGGTAGGTGGTTCCAGCCTGCACGGCATGTGGTTCTGGTACGAATCAGAGGTGGTTGCGCATGCCCAACAGGTGATCCCGGACTGTCCGCCGCATGGTTCTGGCACGTCTGAGAGGTGGTTCCGGCATGCCCGCCAGGTGATTCCGGAGTGTTCGCCCAGTGTTTCCGGCGTAGCCGGCAGGCGAGTTTGCATGTCCAGCGGTCGTTCCGGCGTGTCGAGCCGGTGGTTCCGGCGTGTCCGGCAGGTGGTTCCGGTCTGTCCGGCAGGTGGTTCTGTGGTGTCCGGCACGAGGTTCAGTCTGAGAGGCTGTGCCGGCATGCCCCTCACGTGATTCCGGCTTGTCCCCGAAGTGGTGCTGGTGTAGCGGGCAGGTGATTTTGGCGTGTCCGGCAGGTGGTTCAGGCGAGTTGAGCAGGTGGTTGCGACGTGCTCGGCAGATGCTTCCGGCGTCTCCGGCACGTGTTTCTGGCACATCTGACTGTTGGTTCCGGCATGCCCAAAAGTTGATTCCGGTCTGTCCGGTAGGTGGTTCCGGCGTGCACGGCACGTGGTTCTGGTACGTGTCAGAGGTGGTTGCGTATGCCCAACAGGTGATTCCGGACTGTCCGCCACGTGCTTCTGGCACGTCTGCGAGGTGGTTCTAACATGCCCGGCAGGTCATTTGGGAGAGTCGTCCAAGTGGTTCTGGCGTAGCCCGCAGGTGATTTTGGCGTGTCCGGCAGGTGGTTCCGCCGCGCTCGGCAGGTGGTTCAGGCATGGTCGTCACGTGGTTCCAGTCTGTCCAGGACGTGTTTCCAGCTTCTCCGGCAGGTGGTTCTGGTACGTCTGAGAGGTGGTTCCGCCATGGGTGGCAGGTGATCCCGGACTGACCCCCAGGTGGTTCTGGCATAGCCAGCAGTTGATATTGGCCTGTCCGGCAGGTGGTTCCAGCGAGTCGAACAGGTGGCTCCGGCGTGCTCGGCAGGTGGTTCCGGTCTGTCCGCTAGGTGATTCCGGCGTGTCCGGCACGGGCTTCCGGCACTTCTGAGATGTGGTTCCGGCATGCGCGACAGGTGATTTCGGAGTGTCCGCCAGGTGGTTCTGGCGTACCCGGCAGGTGATTTTGGCGTGTCCGGCAGGTGTTTCTGGCGAGTCGAGCAGGTGGCTCCGGCATGCTCGGCAGGTGCTTCCGGCGTCTCCGGCACGTGGTTCTGGTGTGTCTGAGAGCTGGTTCCGGCATGTCCGGCAGATGATTCCGGAGTGTCCGCCAAGTGGTTCTGGCATACCCGGCTGGTGATTTGGGCATGTCAGGTATGTGGTTCCGGCGAGTCGAGCAGGTGGCTCCGGCGTGCTCGGCAGGTTGTTCAGACGGGTCTGGCAGGTGTTTTCCGTCTGTTCGGGGTGTGGTTCCAGCATCTCATGCACATGGTTCTGGCACGTCTGAGATGTGGTTCCGGCCGGCCCGACAGGTGTTTCCACAGTTACCGCCAAGTGGTACTGGCGTAGTTGGCAGGTGATTTTGGCATGACCGGCAGGTGGTTCCAGCAAGCCTGGCAGGTGATTCCAAAGTGTTCACCAACTGGTTGTGGCGTAGCCGGCAGGTGATTTTTGCCTGATCGGCAGGGGGTTCTGGCGAGTCGAGCAGGTGGTTCCGGCGTGCTCGGCTGGTGCTTCCGGGGTCATTGGCACAGGGTTCTGGCATGTCTGAGAGGTGGTTCCTGCATGCCCGGCACGTGATTCCGGAGTTTTCGCCAAGTGGTTCTGGCATAGTCGGCAGGTGATTTTGGCATGTCCGGCAGGTGGTTCAGGCGAGTTGAGCAGGTGGTTCCAACGTGCTTGGCAGGTGCTTCCGGCGTCTCCGGCACGTGTTTCTGGCACATCTGACAGGTGGTTCCGGCATACCCGAAATGTGATTCTGGTCTGTCCGGTAGGTGGTTCCAGCGTGCACGGCATGTGGTTCTGGTACGTCTCAGAGGTGGTTGCGCATGCCCAACAGGTGATTCCGGACTGTCCGCCACATGGTTCTGGCACGTCTGAGAGGTGGTTCCGGCATGCCCGGCAGGTCATCCCAGAGAGTCCTCCAAGTGGTTCTGGCATAACACGCAGGTGATTTTGGCGTGTCTGGCAGGTTGTTCCGTTGTGCTTGGCAGGTGGTTCAGGCTTGGCCGGCAGGTGGTTCCAGACTGTCCAGGACGTGTTTCCAGCTTCTCCGGCAGGTGGTTCTGGTACGTCTGAGAGGTGGTTCCGCCATGGCTGGCAGGTGATTCCGGACCGTCCCCCAGGTGGTTCTGGCATAGCCAGCAGTTGATATTGGCCTGTCCGGCAGGTGGTTCCAGCGAGTCGAACAGGTGGCTCCGGCGTGCTCGGCAGGTGGTTCCGGTCTGTCCGGTAGGTGATTCCGGCGTGTCCGGCACGTGCTTCCGGCACGTCTGAGAGGTGGTTCCGGCATGAGCGACAGGTGATTTCGGAGTGTCCGCCAGGTGGTTCTGGCGTACCCGGCAGGTGATTTTGGCGTGTCCAGCAGGTGTTTCTGGCGAGTCGAGCAGGTGGCTCCGGCATGCTCGGCAGGTGCTTCCGGCATCTCCAGCACGTGGTTCTGGTGTGTCTGAGAGCTGGTTCTGGCATGTCCGGCAGATGATTCCGGAGTGTCCGCCAAGTGGTTCTGGCATACCCGGCTGGTGATTTGGGCATGTCAGGTAGGTGGTTCCGGCGAGTCGAGCAGGTGCCTCCGGCATGCTCGGCAGGTTGTGCAGACGGGTCTGGCAGGTGTTTTCCGTCTGTTCGGGGTGTGGTTCCAGCATCTCATGCACATGGTTGTGGCACGTCTGAGATGTGGTTCCGGCCGGCCCGACAGGTGTTTCCACAGTCTCCCCCAAGTGGTACTGGCGTAGTTGGCAGGTGATTTTGGCATGACCGGGAGGTGGTTCCAGCAAGCCCGGCATGTGATTCCGAAGTGTTCCCCAACTGGTTGTGGCGTAGCCGGCAGGTGATTTTTGCCTGTCCGGCAGGTGGTTCTGGCGAGTTGAGCAGGTGGTTCCGGCGTGCTCGGCATGTGCTTACGGGGTCATTGGCACGTGGTTCTGGCATATCTGAGAGGTGGTTCCGGCATGCCCGGCAGGTGATTCCGGAGTGTTCGCCAAGTGTTTCCGGCGTAGCCGGCAGGTGATTTTGCATTTCCAGCGGTCGTTCCGGCGGGTCGAGCCGGTGGTTCCGGCATGTCCGGCAGGTGGTTCCGGTCTGTCCGGCAGGTGGTTCTGTGGTGTCCGGCACGAGGTTCAGTCTGAGAGGCTGTGCCGGCATGCCCCTCACGGGTTTCCGGCTTGTCCCCGAAGTGGTGCTGGTGTAGCGGGCAGGTCATTTTGGCGTGTCCGGCAGGTGATTCCGCCGTGCTCGGCAGGTGGTTCAGGCATGGACGTCACGTGGTTCCAGTCTGTCCAGGACGTGTTTCCAGCTTCTCCGGCAGGTGGTTCTGGTACGTCTGAGATGTGGTTCCGCCATGGCTGGCAGGTGATCCCGGACTGACCCCAGGTGGTTCTGGCATAGCCAGCATTTGATATTGGCCTGTCCGGCAGGTGGTTCCAGCGAGTCGAACAGGTTGCTCCGGCGTTCTTGGAAGGTGGTTCCGGTCTGTCCGGTAGGTGTTTCCGGCGTGTCTGGCACGTGCTTCCGGCAGATCTGAGAGGTGGTTCCGGCATGCGCGGCAGGTGATTCCGTAGTGTCCGCCAGGTGGTTCTGGCGTACCCGGCAGGTGATTTTGGCGTGTCCGGCAGGTGTTTCTGGCGAGTCGAGCAGGTGGCTCCGGCATGCTCGGCAGGTGCTTCCGGCGTCTCCGGCACGTGGTTCTGGTGTGTCAGAGAGCTGGTTCCGGAATGTCCGGCAGATGATTCCGGAGTGTCCGCCAAGTGGTTCTGGCATACCCGGCTGGTGATTTGGGCATGTCAGGTAGGTGGTTCCGGCGAGTCGAGCAGGTGGCTCCGGCGTGCTCGGCAGGTTGTTCAGACGGTTCTGGCAGGTGTTTTCCGTCTGTTCGGGGTGTGGTTCAAGCATCTCATGCACATGGTTCTGGCACGTGTGAGATGTGGTTCCAGCCGGCCCGACAGGTGTTTCCTCAGTGTCCGCCAAGTGGTACTGGCGTAGTTGGCAGGTGATTTTGGCATGACCGGGAGGTGGTTCCAGCAAGCCAGGCAGGTGATTCCGAAGTGTTCCCCAATGGTTGTGGCGTAGCCGGCAGGTGATTTTTGCGTGTCCGGCAGGTGGTTCTGGCGAGTCGGTCAGGTGGTTCCGGCGTGCTCGGCAGGTGCTTCCGGGGTCATTGGCACGTGGTTCTGGCATATCTGAGAGGTGGTTCCGGCATGCCCGGCAGGTGATTCCGGAGTGTTCGCCAAGTGTTGCCGGCGTAGCCGGCAGGTGATTTTGCACGTCCAGTGGTCGTTCCGGCGGGTCGAGCCGGTGGTTCCGGCGTGTCCGGCAGGTGGTTCTGGTCTGTCCGGCATGTGGTTCTGTGGTGTCCGGCACGAGGTTCAGTCTGAGAGGCTGTGCCGGCATGCCCCTCACGGGATTCCGGCTTGTCCCCGAAGTGGTGCTGGTGTAGCGGGCAGGTGATTTTGGCGTGTCCGGCAGGTGGTTCAGGCGAGTTGAGCAGGTGGTTGCGACGTGCTCGGCAGGTGCTTCCGGCGTCTCCGGCACGTGTTTCTGGCACATCTGACTGGTGGTTCCGGCATGCCCAAAAGTTGATTCCGGTCTGTCCGATAGGTGGTTCCGGCGTGCACGGCACTTGGTTCTGGTACGTGTCAGAGGTGGTTGCGTATGCCCAACAGGTGATTCCGGACTGTCCGCCACGTGCTTCTGGCACGTCTGCGAGGTGGTTCCAACATGCCCGGCAGGTCATTTCGGACAGTCGTCCAAGTGGTTCTGGCATAGCCCGCAGGTGATTTTGGCGTGTCCGGCAGGTGGTTCCGCCGTGCTCGGCAGGTGGTTCAGGCATGGCCGTCACGTGGTTCCAGTCTGTCCAGGACGTGTTTCCAGCTTCTCCGGCAGGTGGTTCCGGTACGTCTGAGAGGTGGTTCCGCCATGGCTGGCAGGTGATCCCGGACTGTCCCCCAGGTGGTTCTGGCATAGCCAGCAGTTGATATTGGCCTGTCCGGCAGGTGGTTCCAGCGAGTCGAACAGGTGGCTCCGGCGTGCTCGGCAGGTGGTTCCGGTCTGTCCGGTAGGTGTTTGCGGCGTGTCTGGCACGTGCTTACTGCGTGCGCGGCAGGTGATTCCGTAGTGTCCGCCAGGTGGTTCTGGCATACCCGGCAGGTGATTTTGGCGTTTCCGGCAGGTGTTTCTGGCGAGTCGAGGAGGTGGCTCCGGCATGCTCGGCAGGTGCTTCCGGCGTCTCCGGCACTTGTTTCTGGTGTGTCTGAGAGCTGGTTCCGGCATGTCCGGCAGATGATTCCGGAGTGTCCGCCAAGTGGTTCTGGCATACCCAGCAGGTGATTTTGGCGTGTCAGGGAGGTGGTACCGGTGAGTCGAGCAGGTGCTTCCGGCGTGCTCGGCTTGTGGTTCAGGCGGTTCTGGCAGGTGGTATCCGTCTGTTCGGGGTGTGATTCCAGCATCTCATGAACACGTTTCTGGCACGTCTGAGATGTGGTTCCAGCCGGCCCGACAGGTGTTTCCGCAGTGTCCGCAAAGCGCTTCTGGCGTAGTTGGCAGGTGATTTTGGCATGACTGGCAGGTGGTTCCAGCAAGCCTGGCAGGTGATTCCAAAGTGTTCACCAACTGGTTGTGGCGTAGCCGGCAGGTGATTTTTGCGTGATCGGCAGGTGGTTCTGGCGAGTCGAGCAGGTGGTTCCGGCGTGCTCGGCTGGTGCTTCCGGGGTCATTGGCACGGGGTTCTGGCATGTCTGAGAGGTGGTTCCTGCATGCCCGGCAAGTGATTCCGGAGTGTTCGCCAAGTGGTTCTGGCATAGTCGGCAGGTGATTTTGGCATGTCCGGCAGGTGGTTCAGGCGAGTTGAGCAGGTGGTTCCAACGTGCTTGGCAGGTGCTTCCGGCGTCTCCGGCACGTGTTTCTGGCACATCTGACAGGTGGTTCCGGCATACCCGAAAGGTGATTCCGGTGTGTCCGGTAGGTGGTTCCAGCCTGCACGGCATGTGGTTCTGGTACGTCTCAGAGGTGGTTGCGCATGCCCAACAGGTGATTCCGGACTGTCCGCCACATGGTTCTGGCACGTCTGAGAGGTGGTTCCGGCATGCCCGGCAGGTCATCCCAGAGAGTCCTCCAAGTAGTTCTGGCATAACACGCAGGTGATTTTGGCGTGTCTGGCAGGTTGTTCCGTTGTGCTTGCCAGGTGGTTCAGGCTTGGCCGGCAGGTGGTTCCAGACTGTCCAGGACGTGTTTCCAGCTTCTCCGGCAGGTGGTTCTGGTACGTCTGAGAGGTGGTTCCGCCATGGCTGGCAGGTGATTCCGGACCGTCCCCTAGGTGGTTCTGGCATAGCCAGCAGTTGATATTGGCCTGTCCGGCAGGTGGTTCCAGCGAGTCGAACAGGTGGCTCCGGCGTGCTCGGCAGGTGGTTCCGGTCTGTCCGGTAGGTGATTCCGGCGTGTCCGGCACGTGCTTCCGGCACGTCTGAGAGGTGGTTCCGGCATGAGCGACAGGTGATTTCGGAGTTTCCGCCAGGTGGTTCTGGCGTACCCGGCAGGTGATTTTGGCGTGTCCGGCAGGTGTTTCTGGCGAGTCGAGCAGGTGGCTCCGGCATGCTCGGCAGGTGCTTCCGGCGTCTCCGGCACGTGGTTCTGGTGTGTCTGAGACCTGGTTCCGGCATGTCCGGCAGATGATTCCGGAGTGTCCGCCAAGTGGTTCTGGCATACCCGGCTGCTGATTTGGGCATGTCAGGTAGGTGGTTCCGGCGAGTCGAGCAGGTGGCTCCGGCGTGCTCGGCAGGATGTTCAGACGGGTCTGGCAGGTGTTTTCCGTCTGTTCGGGGTGTGGTTCCAGCATCTCATGCACATGGTTCTGGCACGTCTGAGATGTGGTTCCGGCCGGCCCGACAGGTGTTTCCACAGTGTCCCCCAAGTGGTACTGGCGTAGTTGGCAGGTGATTTTGGCATGACCGGCAGGTGGTTCCAGCAAGCCTGGCAGGTGATTCCAAAGTGTTCACCAACTGGTTGTGGCGTAGCCGGCAGGTGATTTTTGCGTGTCCGGCATGTGGTTCGGGCGAGTCGAGCAGGTGGTTCCGGCGTGCTCAGCTAGTGCTTCCGGGGTCATTGACACAGGGTTCTGGCATGTCTGAGAGGTGGTTCCTGCATGCCCGGCAAGTGATTCCGGAGTGTTCGCCAAGTGGTTCTGGCATAGTCGGCAGGTGATTTTGGCATGTCCGGCAGGTGGTTCAGGCGAGTTGAGCAGGTGGTTCCAACGTGCTTGGCAGGTGCTTCCGGCGTCTCCGGCACGTGTTTCTGGCACATCTGACAGGTGGTTCCGCCATGCCCGAAAGGTGATTCCGGTCTGTCCGGTAGGTGGTTCCAGCCTGCACGGCATGTGGTTCTGGTACGTCTCAGAGGTGGTTGCGCATGCCCAACAGGTGATTCAGGACTGTCCACCACATGGTTCTGGCACGTCTGAGAGGTGGTTCCGGAATGCCCGGCAGGTCATCCCAGAGAGTCCTCCAAGTGGTTGTGGCATAACACGCAGGTGATTTTGGCGTGTCTGGCAGGTTGTTCCGTTGTGCTTGGCAGGTGGTTCAGGCATGGCCGGCAGGTGGTTCCAGACTGTCCAGGACGTGTTTCCAGCTTCTCCGGCAGGTGGTTCTGGTACGTCTGAGAGGTGGTTCCGCCATGGCTGGCAGGTGATTCCGGACCGTCCCCCAGGTGGTTCTGGCATAGCCAGCAGTTGATATAGGCCTGTCCGGCAGGTGGTTCCAGCGAGTCGAACAGGTGGCTCCGGCGTGCTCGGCAGGTGGTTCCGGTCTGTCCGGTAGGTGATTCCGGCGTGTCCAGCACGTGCTTCCGGCACGTGTGAGAGGTGGTTCCGGCATGCGCAACAGGTGATTTCAGAGTATCCGCCAGGTGATTCTGGCGTACCCGGCAGGTGATTTTGGCGTGTCCGGCAGGTGTTTCTGGTGAGTCGAGCAGGTGGCTCGGGCATGCTCGGCAGGTGCTTCCGGCATCTCCGGCACGTGGTTCTGGTGTGTCTGAGAGCTGGTTCCGGCATGTCCGGCAGATGATTCCGGAGTGTCCGCCAAGGTGTTCTGACATACCCAGCAGGAGATTTGGGCATGTCAGGTAGGTGGTTCCGGCGAGTCGAGCAGGTGGTTCCGGCGTGCTCGGCAGGTGCTTCCGGGGTCATTGGCACGTGGTTCTGGCATATCTGAGAGGTGGTTCCGGCATGCCCGGCAGGTGATTCCGGAGTGTTCGCCAAGTGTTTCCAGCGTAGCCGGCAGGTGATTTTGCACGTCCAGCGGTCGTTCCGGCGGGTCGAGACGGTGGTTCCGGCGTGTCCAGCACGTGGTTCCGGTCTGTCCGGCAGGTGGTTCTGTGGTGTCCGGCACAGGGTTCAGTTTGAGAGGCTGTGCCGGCATGCCCCTCACGTGATTCCGGCTTGTCCCCGAAGTGGTGCTGGTGTAGCGGGCAGGTGATTTTGGCGTGTCCGGCAGGTGGTTCAGGCGAGTTGAGCAGGTGGTTGCGACGTGCTCGGCAGGTGCTTCCGGCGTCTCCGGCACGTGTTTCTGGCACATCTGACTGGTGGTTCCGGCATGCCGAAAAGGTGATTCCGGTCTGTCCGGTAGGTGGTTCCGGCGTGCACGGCACGTGGTTCTGGTACGTGTCAGAGGTGGTTGCGTATGCCCAACAGGTGATTCCGGACTGTCCGCCACGTGCTTCTGGCACGTCTGAGAGGTGGTTCCAACATGCCCGGCAGGTCATTTCGGAGAGTGGTCCAAGTGGTTCTGGCGTAGCCCGCAGGTGATTTTGGCGTGTCCGGCAGGTGTTTCTGGCGAGTCGAGCAGGTGGCTCCGGCATGCTCGGCAGTTGCTTCCGGCGTCTCCGGCACGTGGTTCTGGTGTGTCTGAGAGCTGGTTCCGGCATGTCCGGCAGATGATTCCGGAGTGTCCGCCAAGTGGTTCTGGCATACCCGGCTGGTGATTTGGGCATGTCAGGTAGGTGGTTCCGGCGAGTCGATCAGGTGCCTCCGGCGTGCACGGCCGGTTGTTCAGACGGGTCTGGCAGGTGTTTTCCGTCTGTTCGGGGTGTGGTTCCAGCATCTCATGCACATGGTTCTGGTACGTCTGAGATGTGGTTCCGGCCGGCCCGACAGGTGTTTCCACAGTGTCCGCCAAGTGGTACTGGCATAGTTGGCAGGTGATTTTGGCATGACCGGGGGGTGGTTCCAGCAAGCCCGGCAGGTGATTCCAAAGTGTTCCCCAACTGGTTGTGGCGTAGCCGGCAGGTGATTTTTGCGTGTCCGGCAGGTGGTTCCGGCGAGTCGAGCAGGTGGTTCCGGCGTGCTCGGCAGGTGCTTCCGGGGTCATTGGCACGTGGTTCTGGCATATCTGAGAGGTGGTTCCGGCATGCCCGGCAGGTGATTCCGGAGTGTTCGCCAAGTGTTGCCGGCGTAGCCGGCAGGTGATTTTGCACGTCCAGCGGTCGTTCCGGCGGGTCGAGCCGGTGGTTCCGGCGTGTCCGGCAGGTGGTTCTGGTCTGTCCGGCAGGTGGTTCTGTGGTGTCCGGCACGAGGTTCAGTCTGAGAGGCTGTGCCGGCATGCCCCTCACGGGATTCCGGCTTGTCCCCGAAGTGGTGCTGGTGTAGCAGGCAGGTCATTTTGGCGTGTCCGGCAGGTGATTCCGCCATGCTCGGCAGGTGGTTCAGGTATGGACGTCACGTGGTTCCAGTCTGTCCAGGACGTGTTTCCAGCTTCTCCGGCAGGTGGTTCTGGTACGTCTGAGATGTGGTTCCGCCATGGCTGGCAGGTGATCCCGGACTGACCCCAGGTGGTTCTGGCATAGCCAGCATTTGATATTGGCCTGTCCGGCAGGTGGTTCCAGCGAGTCGAACAGGTTGCTCCGGCGTTCTTGGCAGGTGTTTCCGGTCTGTCAGGTAGGTGTTTCCGGCGTGTCTGTCACGTGCTTCCGGCACGTCTGAGAGGTGGTTCCGGCATGCGCGGCAGGTGATTCCGTAGTGTCCGCCAGGTGGTTCTGGCGTACCCGGCAGGTGATTTTGGCGTGTCCGGCAGGTGTTTCTGGCGAGTCGAGCAGGTGGCTCCGGCATACTCGGCAGGTGCTTCCGGCGTCTCCGGCACTTGGTTCTGGTGTGTCTGAGAGCTGGTTCCGGCATGTCCGGCAGATGATTCCGGAGTGTCCGCCAAGTGGTTCTGGCATACCCAGCAGGTGATTTTGGCGTGTCAGGGAGGTGGTACCGGTGAGTCGAGCTGGTGGTTCCGGCGTGCTCAGCAGGTGGCTCAGGCGGTTCTGGCAGGTGGTATCCGTCTGTTCGGGGTGTGGTTCCAGCATCTCATGCACATGGTTCCGGCACGTCTGAGAGGTGGTTCCGGCATGCGCGACAGGTGATTCCGTAGTTTCCGCCAGGTGGTTCTGGCATACCCACCACGTGATTTTGGCATGTCAGGGATGTGGTTCAGGCGAGTCGAGCAGGTGGTTTTGGCGTGCTCGGCTGGTGCCTCCGGGGTCATTGGAACGGGGTTCTGGCATGTCTGAGAGGTGGTTCCTGCATGCCCGGCAAGTGATTCCGGAGTGTTGGCCAAGTGGTTCTGGCATAGTCGGCAGGTGATTTTGGCATGTCCGGCAGGTGGTTCAGGCGAGTTGAGCAGGTGGTTCCAACGTGCTTGGCACGTGCTTCCGGCGTCTCCGGCACGTGTTTCTGGCACATCTGACAGGTGGTTCCGGCATGCCCGAAAGGTGATTCCCGTCTGTCCAGTAGGTGGTTCCAGCCTGCACGGCATGTGGTTCTGGTCGAGCAGGTGGCTCCGGCATGCTCGGCAGGTGCTTCCGGCATCTCCGGCACGTGGTTGTGGTGTGTCTGAGAGCTGGTTCCGGCATGTCCGGCAGATGATTCCGGAGTGTCCGCCAAGTTGTTCTGGTATACCCGGCTGGTGATTTGGGCATGTCAGGTAGGTGGTTCCGGCGAGTCGAGCAGGTGGCTCCGGCGTGCTCGGCAGGTTGTTCAGACGGGTCTGGCAGGTGGTATCCGTCTGTTCGGGGTGTGATTCCAGCATCTCATGAACACGTTTCTGGCACGTCTGAGATGTGGTTCCAGCCGGCCCGACAGGTGTTTCCGCAGTGTCCGCAAAGCGCTTCTGGCGTAGTTGGCAGGTGATTTTGGCATGACTGGCAGGTGGTTCCAGCAAGCCTGGCAGGTGATTCCAAAGTGTTCACCAACTGGTTGTGGCGTAGCCGGCAGGTGATTTTTGCGTGATCGGCAGGTGGTTCTGGCGAGTCGAGCAGGTGGTTCCGGCGTGCTCGGCTGGTGCTTCCGGGGTCATTGGCACGGGGTTCTGGCATGTCTGAGAGGTGGTTCCTGCATGCCCGGCAAGTGATTCCGGAGTGTTCGCCAAGTGGTTCTGGCATAGTCGGCAGGTGATTTTGGCATGTCCGGCAGGTGGTTCAGGCGAGTTGAGCAGGTGGTTCCAACGTGCTTGGCAGGTGCTTCCGGCGTCTCCGGCACGTGTTTCTGGCACATCTGACAGGTGGTTCCGGCATACCCGAAAGGTGATTCCGGTGTGTCCGGTAGGTGGTTCCAGCCTGCACGGCATGTGGTTCTGGTACGTCTCAGAGGTGGTTGCGCATGCCCAACAGGTGATTCCGGACTGTCCGCCACATGGTTCTGGCACGTCTGAGAGGTGGTTCCGGCATGCCCGGCAGGTCATCCCAGAGACTCCTCCAAGTGGTTCTGGCATAACACGCAGGTGATTTTGGCGTGTCTGGCAGGTTGTTCCGTTGTGCTTGGCAGGTCGTTCAGGCTTGGCCGGCAGGTGGTTCCAGACTGTCCAGGACGTGTTTCCAGCTTCTCCGGCAGGTGGTTCTGGTACGTCTGAGAGGTGGTTCCGCCATGGCTGGCAGGTGATTCCGGACCGTCCCCTAGGTGGTTCTGGCATAGCCAGCAGTTGATATTGGCCTGTCCGGCAGGTGGTTCCAGCGAGTCGAATATGTGGCTCCGGCGTGCTCGGCAGGTGGTTCCGGTCTGTCCGGTAGGTGATTCCGGCGTGTCCGGCACGTGCTTCCGGCACGTCTGAGAGGTGGTTCCGGCATGAGCGACAGGTGATTTCGGAGTGTCCGCCAGGTGGTTCTGGCGTACCCGGCAGGTGATTTTGGCGTGTCCGGCAGGTGTTTCTGGCGAGTCGAGCAGGTGGCTCCGGCATGTTCGGCGGGTGCTTCCGGCGTCTCCGGCACGTGGTTCTGGTGTGTCTGAGAGCTGGTTGCGGCATGTCCGGCAGATGATTCCAGATTGTCCGCCAAGTGGTCCTGGCATACCCGGCTGGTGATTTGGGCATGTCAGGTAGGCGGTTCCGGCGAGTCTTGCAGGTGGCTCCGGCGTGCTCGGCAGGTTGTTCAGACGGTTCTGGCAGGTGTTTTCCGTCTGTTCGGTGTGTGGTTCCAGCATCTCATGCACATGGTTCTGGCACGTCTGAGATGTGGTTTCGGCCGGCCCGACAGGTGTTTCCACAGTGTCCGCCAAGTGGTACTGGCGTAGTTGGCAGGTGATTTTGGCATGACCGGCAGGTGGTTCCAGCAAGCCCGGCAGGTGATTCCGAAGTGTTCCCCAACTGGTTGTGGCGTAGCCGGCAGGTGATTTTTGCGTGTCCGGCAGGTGGTTCTGGCGAGTCGAGCAGGTGGTTCCGGCGTGCTCGGCAGGTGCTTCCGGGGTCATTGGCACGTGGTTCTGGCATATCTGAGATGTGGTTCCGGCATGCCCGGCAGGTGATTCCGGAGTGTTCGCCAAGTGTTTCTGGCGTAGCCGGCAGGTGATTTTGCACGTCCAGCAGTCGTTCCGGCGGGTCGAGCCGGTGGTTCCGGCGTGTGCGGCAGGTGGTTCCGGTCTGTCCGGCAGGTGGTTCTGTGGTGTCCGGCACGAGGTTCAGTCTGAGAGGCTGTGCCGGCATGCCCCTCACGTGATTCCGGCTTGTCCCCGAAGTGGTGCTGGTGTAGCGGGCAGGTGATTTTGGCGTGTCCGGCAGGTGGTTCAGGCGAGTTGAGCAGGTGGTTGCGACGTGCTTGGCAGGTGCTTCCGGCGTCTCCGGCACGTGTTTCTGGCACATCTCACTGGTGGTTCCGGCATGCCCAAAAGTTGATTCCGGTCTGTCCGGTAGGTGGTTCCGGCGTGCACGGCACGTGGTTCTGGTACGTCTCAGAGGTGGTTGCGTATGCCCAACAGGTGATTCCGGACTGTCCGCCACGTGCTTCTGGCACGTCTGCGAGGTGGTTCCAACATGCCCGGCAGGTCATTTCGGAGAGTCGTCCAAGTGGTTCTGGCGTAGCCCGCAGGTGATTTTGGCGTGTCCGGTAGGTGGTTCGGCGGTGCTCGGCAGGTGGTTCAGGCTTGGCCGGCAGGTGGTTCCAGACTGTCCAGGACGTGTTTCCAGCTTCTCCGGCAGGTGGTTCTTGTACGTCTGAGAGGTGGTTCCGCCATGTCTGTCAGGTGATTCCGGACCATTCCCCTGGTGGTTCTGGCATAGCCAGCAGTTGATATTGGCCTGTCCGGCTGGTGGTTCCAGCGAGTCGAACAGGTGGCTCCGGCGTGCTTGGCAGGTGGTTCCGGTCTGTCCGGTAGGTGATTCCGGCGTGTCCGGCACGTGCTTCCGGCACGTCTGAGAGGTGGTTCCGGCATGCGCGACAGGTGATTTCAGAGTGTCCGCCAGGTGGTTCTGGCGTACCCGGCACCTGATTTTGGCGTGTCCGGCAGGTGTTTCTGGTGAGTCGAGCAGGTGGCTCCGGCATGCTCGGCAGGTGCTTCCGGCGTCTCCGGCACGTGGTTCTGGTGTGTCTGAGAGCTGGTTCCGGCATGTCCGGCAGATGATTCCGGAGTGACCGCCAAGTGGTTCTGGCATACCCGGCTGGTGATTTTGGCATGTCAGGTAGGTGGTTCCGGCGAGTCGAGCAGGTGCCTCCGGCGTGCTCGGCAGGTTCTTCAGACGGGTCTGGCAGGTGTTTTCCGTCTGTTCGGGGTGTGGTTCCAGCATCTCATGCACATGGTTCTGGCACGTCTGAGATGTGGTTCCGGCCGGCCCGACAGGTGTTTCCACAGTGTCCCCCAAGTGGTACTGGCGTAGTTGGCAGGTGATTTTGGCATGACCGGGAGGTGGTTCCAGCAAGCCCGGCAGGTGATTCCGAAGTGTTCCCCAACTGCTTGTGGCGTAGCCGGCAGGTGATTTCTGCGTGTCCGGCAGGTGGTTCTGGCGAGTCGAACAGGTGGCTCCGGCGTTCTTGGCAGGTGGTTCCGGTCTTTCCGGTAGGTGTTTCTGGCATGTCTGGCACGTGCTTCCGGCACGTCAGAGAGGTGGTTCCGGCATGCGCGGCAGGTGATTCCGTAGTGTCCGCAATGTGGTTCTGCCATACCCACCACGTGATTTTGGCGTGTCAGGGAGGTGGTACCGGTGAGTCGAGCAGGTGGTTCCGGCGTGCTCAGCTGCTGGTTCAGGCGGTTCTGGCAGGTGGTATCCGTCTGTTCGGGGTGTGGTTCCAGCATCTCATGAACACGTTTCTGGCACGTCTGAGATGTGGTTCCAGCCGGCCCGACAGGTGTTTCCGCAGTGTCCGCCAAGCGGTTCTGGCGTAGTTGGCAGGTGATTTTGGCATGACTGGCAGGTGGTTCCAGCAAGCCTGGCAGGTGATTCCAAAGTGTTCACCAACTGGTTGTGGCGTAGACGGCAGGTGATTTTTGCGTGATCGGCAGGCGGTTCTGGCGAGTCGAGCAGGTGGTTCCGGCGTGCTCGGCTGGTGCTTCCGGGGTCATTGGCACGGGGTTCTGGCATGTCTGAGAGGTGGTTCCTGCATGCCCGGCAAGTGATTCCGGAGTGTTCGCCAAGTGGTTCTGGCATAGTCGGCAGGTGATTTTGGCATGTCCGGCAGGTGGTTCAGGCGAGTTGAGCAGGTGGTTCCAACGTGCTTGGCAGGTGCTTCCGGCGTCTCCGGCACGTGTTTCTGGCACATCTGACAGGTGGTTCCGGCATGCCCGAAAGGTGATTCCGGTCTGTCCGGTAGGTGGTTCCACCCTGCACGGCATGTGGTTCTGGTACGTCTCAGAGGTGGTTGCGCATGCCCAACAGGTGATTCCGGACTGTCCGCCACATGGTTCTGGCACGTCTGAGAGGTGGCTCCGGCATGCTCGGCAGATGCTTCCGGCGTCTCCGGCACGTGGTTCTGGTGTGTCTGAGAGCTGGTTCCGGCATGTCCGGCAGATGATTCCGGAGTGTCCGCCAAGTGGTTCTGGCATACCCGGCTGGTGATTTGGGCATGTCAGGTAGGTGGTACCGGTGAGTCGAGCAGGTGGCTCCGGCGTGCTCGGCAGTAGGTTCCGGTCTGTCCGGTAGGTGATTCCGACGTGTCCGGCACGTGCTTCCGGCACGTCTGAGAGGTGGTTCCGGCATGCGCGACAGGTGATTTCGGAGTGTCCGCCAGGTGGTTCTGGCGTAAGCGACAGGTGATTTTGGCGTGTCCAGCAGGTGTTTCTGGCGAGTCGAGCAGGTGGCTCCGGCGTGCTTGGCAGGTTGTTCAGACGGGTCTGGCAGGTGTTTTCCATCTGTTCGGGGTGTGGTTCCAGCATCTCATGCACATGGTTCTGGCACGTCTGAGATTTGGTTCCGGCCGGCCCGACAGGTGTTTCCACAGTGTCCGCCAAGTGGTACTGGCGTAGTTGGCAGGTGATTTTGGCATGACCGGCAGGTGGTTCCAGCAAGCCCGGCAGGTGATTCCGAAGTGTTCCCCCACCGGTTGTGGCGTAGCCGGCAGGTGATTTTTGCGTGTCCGGCAGGTGGTTCTGGCGAGTCGAGCAGGTGGTTCGGCGTGCTCGGCAGTTGCTTCCGGGGTCATTGGCACCTGGTTCTGGCATATCTGAGAGGTGGTTCCGGCATGCCCGGCAGGTGATTCCGGAGTGTTCGCCAAGTGTTTCCGGCGTAGCCGGCAGGTGATATTTGCATGTCCAGCGGTCGTTCCGGCGGGTCGAGCCGGTGGTTCCGGCGTGTCCGGCAGGTGGTTCCGGTGTGTCCGGCAGGTGGTCCTGTGGTGTCCGGCACGAGGTTCAGTCTGAGAGGCTGTGCCGGCATGCCCCTCACGTGATTCCGGCTTGTCCCCGAAGTGGTGCTGGAGTAGCGGGCAGGTGATTTTGGCGTGTCCGTCAGGTGGTTCAGGCGTGTTGAGCAGGTGGTTGCGACGTGCTCGGCAGGTGCTTCCGGTGTCTCCGGCACGTGTTTCTGGCACATCTGACTGGTGGTTCAGGCATGCCCAAGAGTTGATTTCGGTCTGTCCGGTAGGTGGTTCCAGCCTGCACGGCACGTGGTTCTGGTACGTCTCAGAGGTGGTTGCGCATGCCCAACAGGTGATCCCGGACTGTCCGCCGCATGGTTCTGGCACGTCTGAGAGGTGGTTCCGGCATGCCCGCCAGGTGATTCCGGAGTGTTCGCCAAGTGTTTCCGGCGTAGCCGGCAGGCGAGTTTGCATGTCCAGCAGTCGTTCCGGCGGGTCGAGCCGGTGGATCCGGCGTGTCCGGCAGGTGGTTCCGGTCTGACCGGCAGGTGGTTCTGTGGTGTCCGGCACGAGGTTCAGTCTGAGAGTCTGTGCCGGCATGCCCCTCACGTGATTCCGGCTTGTCCCCGAAGTGGTGCTGGTGTAGCGGGCAGGTGATTTTGGCGTGTCCGGCAGGTGGTTCAGGCGAGTTGAGCAGGTGGTTGCGACGTGCTCGGCAGGTGCTTCCGGCGTCTCCGGCACGTGTTTCTGGCACATCTGACTGGTGGTTCCGGCATGCCCAAAAGTTGATTCGGGTCTGTCCGGTAGGTGGTTCCGGCGTGCACGGCACGTGGTTCTGGTACGTCTCAGAGGTGGTTGCGTATGCCCAACAGGTGATTCCGGACTGTCCGCCACGTGCTTCTGGCACGTCTGCGAGGTGGTTCCAACATGCCCGGCAGGACATTTGGGAGAGTCGTCCAAGTGGTTCTGGCGTAGCCCGCAGGTGATTTTGGCGTGTCCGGCAGGTGGTTCCGCCGTGCTCGGCAGGTGGTTCAGGCATGGCCGTCACGTGGTTCCAGTCTGTCCAGGACGTGTTTCCAGCTTCTCCGGCAGGTGGTTCTGGTACGTCTGAGAGGTGGTTCCGCCATGGCTGGCAGGTGATCCCGGACTGTCCCCCAGGTGGTTCTGGCATAGCCAGCAGTTGATATTGGCCTGTCCGGCAGGTGGTTCCAGCGAGTCGAACAGGTGGCTCCGGCGTTCTTGGCAGGTGGTTCCGGTCTGTCCGGGAGGTGTTTCCGGCGTGTCTGGCACGTGCTTCCGGCACGTCTGAGAGGTGGTTCCGTCATGCGCGACAGGTGATTCCGGAGTCTCCGCCAGGTGGTTCTGGCGTACCCGGCAGGTGATTTTGGCGTGTCCGGCAGGTGTTTCTGGCGAGTCGAGCAGGTGGCTCCGGCATGCTCGGCAGGTGCTTCCGGCGTCTCCGGCACTTGTTTCTAGTGTGTCTGAGAGCTGGTTCCGGCATGTCCGGCAGATGATTCCGGAGTGTCCGCCAAGTGGTTCTGGCATACCCAGCAGGTGATTTTGGCGTGTCAGGGATGTGGTACCGGTGAGTCGAGCAGGTGGTTCCGGCGTGCTCGGCAGGTGGTTCAGGTGGTTCTGGCAGGTGGTATCCGTCTGTTCGGGGTGTGGTTCCTGCATCTCATGAACACGTTTCCGGCAGGTCTGAGATGTGGTTCCAGCCGGCCCGACAGGTGTTTCCGCAGTGTCCGCCAAGCGGTTCTGGCGTAGTTGGCAGGTGATTTTGGCATGACTGGCAGGTGGTTCCAGCAAGCCTGGCAGGTGATTCCAAAGTGTTCACCAACTGGTTGTGGCGTAGCCGGCAGGTGATTTTTGCGTGATCGGCAGGTGGTTCTGGCGAGTCGAGCAGGTGGTTCCGGCGTGCTCGGCTGGTGCTTCCGGGGTCATTGGCACGGGGTTCTGGCATGTCTGAGAGGTGGTTCCTGCATGCCCGGCAAGTGATTCCGGAGTGTTCGCCAAGTGGTTCTGGCATAGTCGGCAGGTGATTTTGGCATGTCCGGCAGGTGGTTCAGGCGCGTTGAGCAGGTGGTTCCAACGTGCTTGGCAGGTGCTTCCGGCGTCTCCGGCACGTGTTTCTGGCACATCTGACAGGTGGTTCTGGCATGCCCGAAAGGTGATTCCGGTCTGTCCGGTAGGTGGTTCCAGCCTGCACGGCATGTGGTTCTGGTACGTCTCAGAGGTGGTTGCGCATGCCCAACAGGTGATTCCGGACTGTCCGCCACATGGTTCTGGCACGTCTGAGAGGTGGTTCCGGCATGCCCGGCAGGTCATCCCAGAGAGTCCTCCAAGTGGTTCTGGCATAACACGCAGGTGATTTTGGCGTGTCTGGCAGGTTGTTCCGTTGTGCTTGGCAGGTGGTTCAGGCTTGGCCGGCAGGTGGTTCCAGACTGTCCAGGACGTGTTTCCAGCTTCTCCGGCAGGTGGTTCTGGTACGTCTGAGAGGTGGTTCCGCCATGGCTGGCAGGCGATTCCGGACCGTCCCACAGGTGGTTCTGGCATAGCCAGCAGTTGATATTGGCCTTTCTGGCAGGTGGTTCCAGCGAGTCGAACAGGTGGCTCCGGCGTGCTCGGCAGGTGGTTCCGGTCCGTCCGGTAGGTGATTCCGGCGTGTCCGGCACGTGCTTCCGGCACGTCTGAGAGGTGGTTCCGGCATGCGCGACAGGTGATTTCGGAGTGTCCGCCAGGTGGTTCTGGCATACCCGGCAGGTGATTTTGGCGTGTCCGGCAGGAGTTTCTGGCGAGTCGAGCAGGTGGCTCCGGCATGCTCGGCAGGTGCTTCCGGCGTCTCCGGCACGTGGTTCTGGTGTGTCTGAGAGCTGGTTCCGGCATGTCCGGCAGATGATTCCGGAGTGTCCGCCAAGTGGTTCTGGCATACCCGGCTGGTGATTTGGGCATGTCAGGTAGGTGCTCGGCAGGTTGTTCAGACGGGTCTGGCAGGTGTTTTCCGTCTGTTCGGGGTGTGGTTCCAGCATCTCATGCACATGGTTCTGGCACGTCTGAGATGTGGTTCCGGCCGGCCCGACAGGTGTTTCCACACTGTCCGCCAAGTGGTACTGGCGTAATTGGCAGGTGATTATGGCATGACCGGCAGGTGGTTCCAGCAAGCCCGGCAGGTGATTCCGAAGTGTTCCCCAACTGGTTGTGGCGTAGCCGGCAGGTGATTTTTGCGTGTCTGGCAGGTGGTTCTGGCGAGTCGAGCAGGTGGTTCCGGCGTCCTCGGCAGGTGCTTCCGGGGTCATTGGCACGTGGTTCTGGCATGTCTGAGAGGTGGTTCCGGCATGCCCGGCAGGTGATTCAGGAGTGTTCGCCAAGTGTTTCCGGCGTAGCCGGCAGGTGATTTTGCATGTCCAGCGGTCGTTCCGGCCGGTCGAGCCGGTGGTTCCGGCGTGTCCGGCAGGTGGTTCCGGTCTGTCCGGCAGGTGGTTCTGTGGTGTCCGGCACGAGGTTCAGTCTGAGAGGCTGTGCCGGCATGCCCCTCACGGGATTCCGACTTGTCCCCGAAGTGGTGCTGGTGTAGCGGGCAGGTGATTTTGGCGTGTCCGGCAGGTGGTTCAGGCGAGTTGAGCAGGTGGTTGCGACGTGCTCGGCAGGTGCTTCCGGCGTCTCCGGCACGTGTTTCTGGAACATCTGACTGGTGGTTCCGGCATGCCCAAAAGTTGATTCCGGTCTGTACGGTAGGTTGTTTCGGCGTGCACGGCACGTGGTTCTGGTACGTCTCAGAGGTGGTTGCGCATGCCCAACAGGTGATTCCGGACTGTCTGCCACGTGCTTCTGGCACGTCTGAGAGGTGGTTCCAACATGCCCGGCAGGTCATTTCGGAGAGTCGTCCAAGTGGTTCTGCCATAGCCCGCAGCTGATTTCGGCGTGTCCGGCAGGTGGTTCCGCCGTGCTCGGCAGGTCGTTCAGGCATGGCCGTCACGTGGTTCCAGTCTGTCCAGGACGTGCTTCCAGCTTCTCCGGCAGGTGGTTCTGGTACGTCTGAGAGGTGGTTCCGCCATGGCTGGCAGGTGATCCCGGACTGTCCCCCAGGTGGTTCTGGCATAGCCAGCAGTTGATATTGGCCTGTCCGGCAGGTGGTTCCAGCGAGTCGAACAGGTGGCTCCGGCGTTCTTGGCAGTTGGTTCCGGTCTGTCCGGTAGGTGTTTCCGGCGTGTCTGGCACGTGCTTCCGGCACGTCTGAGAGGTGGTTCCGGCATGCGCGGCAGGTGATTCCGTAGTGTCCGCCAGGTGGTTCTGGCATACCCGGCAGGTGATTTTGGCGTGTCCGGAAGGTGTTTCTGGCGAGTCGAGCAGGTGGCTCCGGCATGCTCGGCAGCTGTTCCGGCGTCTCCGGCACTTGTTTCTGGTGTGTCTGAGAGCTGGTTCCGGCATGTCCGGCAGATGATTCCGGAGTGTCCGCCAAGTGGTTCTGGCATACCCAGCAGGTGATTTTGGCGTGTCAGGGAGGTGGTACCGGTGAGTCGAGCAGTTGGTTCCGGCGTGCTCAGCAGGTGGTTCAGACGGGTCTGGGAGGTGTTTTCCGTCTGTTCGGGGTGTGGTTCCAGCATCTCATGCACATGGTTCTGGCACGTCTGAGATGTGGTTCCAGCCGGCCCCACAGGTGTTTCCGCAGTGTCCGCCAAGCGGATCTGGCGTAGTTGGCAGGTGATTTTGGCATGACCGGCAGGTGGTTCCAGCAAGCCCGGCAGGTGATTCCGAAGTGTTCCCCAACTGGTTGTGGCGTAGCCGGCAGGTGATTTTTGCGTGTCCGGCAGGTGGTTCTGGCGAGTCGAGCAGGTGGTTCCGGCGTGCTCGGCAGTTGCTTCCGGGGTCATTGGCACGTGGTTCTGGCATATCTGAGAGGTGGTTCCGGCATGCCCGGCAGGTGATTCCGGAGTGTTCGCCAAGTGTTTCCGGTGTAGCCGGCAGGTGATTTTGCATGTCCAGCGGTCGTTCCGGCGGGTCGAGCCGGTGGTTCCGGCGTGTCCGGCAGGTGGTTCCGGTCTGTCCGGCTGGTGGTTCTGTGGTGTCCGGCATGAGGTTCAGTCTGAGAGGCTGTGCCGGCATGCCCCTCACGTGATTCCGGCTTGTCCCCGAAGTGGTGCTGGTGTAGCGGGCAGGTGATTTTGGCGTGTCCGGCAGGTGGTTCAGGAGAGTTGAGCAGGTGGTTGCGACGTGCTCGGCAGGTGCTTCCGGCGTCTCCGGCACGTGTTTCTGGCACATCTGACTGGTGGTTCCAGCATGCCCAAAGGTTGATTTCGGTCTGTCCCGTAGGTGGTTCCGGCGTGCACGGCACGTGGTTTTGATACGTCTCAGAGGTGGTTGCGTATACCCAACAGGTGATTCCGGACTGTCCGCCACGTGCTTCTGGCACGTCTGAGAGGTGGTTCCAACATGCCCGGCAGGTCATTTCGGAGAGTCGTCCAAGTGGTTCTGGCGTAGCCCGCAGGTGATTTTGGCGTGTCCGGCAGGTGGTTCCGCCGTGCTCGGCAGGTGGTTCAGGCATGGCCGTCACGTGGTTCCAGTCTGTCCAGGACGTGTTTCCAGCTTCTCCGGCAGGTGGTTCTGCTACGTCTGAGAGGTGGTTCCGCCATGGCTGGCATGTGATCCCGGACGGTCCCCCAGGTGTTTCTGGCATAGCCAGCAGTTGATATTGGCCTGTCCGGCAGGTGGTTCCAGCGAGTCGAACAGGTGGCTCCGGCGTTCTTGGCAGGTGGTCCCGGTCTGTCCGGTAGGTGTTTCCGGCGTGTCCGGCACGTGCTTCCGGCACGTCTGTGAGGTGGTTCCGGCATGCGCGGCAGGTGATTCCGTAGTGTCCGCCAGGTGGTTCTGGCATACCCGGCAGGTGATTTTGGCGTGTCCAGCAGCTGTTTTTGGCGAGTCGAGCATGTGGCTCCGGCATGCTCGGCAGGTGCTTCCGGCGTCTCCGGCACTTGGTTCTGGTGTGTCTGAGAGCTGGTTCCGGCATGTCCGGCAGATGATTCCGGAGTGTCCGCCAAGTGGTTCTGGCATACCCAGCAGGTGATTTTGGCGTGTCAGGCAGGTGGTACGGGTGAGTCGAGCAGGTGGTTCCGGCGTGCTCGGCAGGTGGTTCAGGCGGTTCTGGCAGGTGGTATCCGTCTGTTCGGGGTGTGGTTCCAGCATCTCATGAACACGTTTCTGGCACGTCTGAGAGGTGGTTCCAGCCGGCCCGACAGGTGTTTCCGCAGTGTCCGCCAAGCGGTTCTGGTGTAGTTGGCAGGTGATTTTGGCATGACTGGCAGGTGGTTCCAGCAAGCCTGGCAGGTGATTCCAAAGTGTTCACCAACTGGTTGTGGCGTAGCCGGCAGGTGATTTTTGCGTGATCGGCAGGTGGTTCTGGCGAGTCGAGCAGGTGGTTCCGGCGTGCTCGGCTGGTGCTTCCGGGGTCATTGGCACGGGGTTCTGGCATGTCTGAGAGGTGGTTCCTGCATGCCCGGCAAGTGATTCCGGAGTGTTCGCCAAGTGGTTCTGGCATAGTCGGCAGGTGATTTTGGCATGTCCGGCAGGTGGTTCAGGCGAGTTGAGCAGGTGGTTCCAACGTGCTCGGCAGGTGCTTCCGGGGTCATTGGCACGTGGTTCTGGCATATCTGAGAGGTGGTTCCAGCATGCCCGGCAGGTGATTCCGGAGTGTTCGCCAAGTGTTTCCGGCGTAGCCGGCAGGTGATTTTGCATGTCCAGCGGTCGTTCCGGCGGGTCAATCCGGTGGTTCCGGCGTGTCCGGCAGGTGGTTCCGGTCTGTCCGGCAGGTGGTTCTGTGGTGTCCGGCACGAGGTTCAGTCTGAGAGGCTGTGCCGGCATGCCCCTCACGTGATTCCGGCTTGTCCCCGAAGTGGTGCTGGAGTAGCTGGCAGGTGATTTTGGCGTGTCCGTCAGGTGGTTCAGGCGTGTTGAGCAGGTGGTTGCGACGTGCTCGGCAGGTGCTTCCGGTGTCTCCGGCACGTGTCTCTGGCACATCTGACTGGTGGTTCAGGCATGCCCAAGACTTGATTCCGGTCTGTCCGGTAGGTGGTTCCAGCCTGCACGGCTCGTGGTTCTGGTACGTCTCAGAGGTGGTTGCGCATGCCCAACAGGTGATCCCGGACTGTCCGCCGCATGGTTCTGGCACGTCTGAGAGGTGGTTCCGGCATGCCCGCCAGGTGATTCCGGAGTGTTCGCCAAGTGTTTCCGGCGTAGCCGGCAGGCGAGTTTGCATGTCCAGCAGTCGTTCCGGCGGGTCGAGCCGGTGGTTCCGGCGTGTCCGGCAGGTGGTTCCGGTCTGTCCGGCAGGTGGTTCTGTGGTGTCCGGCACGAGGTTCAGTCTGAGAGGCTGTGCCGGCATGCCCCTCACGTGATTCCGGCTTGTCCCCGAAGTGGTGCTGGTGTAGCGGGCAGGTGATTTTGGCGTGTCCGGCAGGTGGTTCAGGCGAGTTGAGCAGGTGGTTGCGACGTGCTCGGCAGGTGCTTCCGGCGTCTCCGGCACGTGTTTCTGGCACATCTGACTGGTGGTTCCAGCATGCCCAAAAGTTGATTCCGGTCTGTCCGGTAGGTGGTTCCGGCGTGCACGGCACGTGGTTCTGGTACGTGTCAGAGGTGGTTGCGTATGCCCAACAGGTGATTCCGGACTGTCCGCCACGTGCTTCTGGCACGTCTGAGAGGTGGTTCCAACATGCCCGGCAGGACATTTGGGAGAGTCGTCCAAGTGGTTCTGGCGTAGCCCGCAGGTGATTTTGGCGTGTCCGGCAGGTGGTTCCGCCGTGCTCGGCAGGTGGTTCAGGCATGGCCGTCACGTTGTTCCAGTCTGTCCAGGACGTGTTTCCAGCTTCTCCGGCAGGTGGTTCTGGTACGTCTGAGAGGTGGTTCCGCCATGGCTGGCAGGTGATCCCGGACTGTCCCCCAGGTGGTTCTGGCATAGCCAGCAGTTGATATTGGCCTGTCCGGCAGGTGGTTCCAGCGAGTCGAACAGGTGGCTCCGGCGTTCTTGGCAGGTGGTTCCGGTCTGTCCGGGAGGTGTTTCCGGCGTGTCTGGCACGTGCTTCCGGCACGTCTGAGAGGTGGTTCCGTCATGCGCGACAGGTGATTCCGGAGTCTCCGCCAGGTGGTTCTGGCGTACCCGGCAGGTGATTTTGGCGTGTCCGGCAGGTGTTTCTGGCGAGTCGAGCAGGTGGTTCCGGCATGTCTGACAGATGATTCCGGAGTGCCCGCCAAGTGGTTCTGGCATACCCGTCTGGTGATTTGGGCATGTCAGGTAGGTGGTTCCGGCGAGTCGAGCAGGTGGCTCCGGCGTGCTCGGCAGGTGCTTCCGGCGTCTCCGGCACATGGTTCTGGTGTCTCTGAGAGCTGGTTCCGGCATGTCCGGCAGATGATTCCGGAGTGCCCGCCAAGTGGTTCTGGCATACCCGGCTGGTGATTTTGGCATGTCAGGTAGGTGGTTCCGGCGAGTCGAGCAGGTGGCTCCGGCGTGCTCGGCAGGTTGTTCAGACGAGTCTGGCAGATGTTTTCCGTCTGTTCGGGGTGTGGTTCCAGCATCTCATGCACATGGTTGTGGCACGTCTGAGATGTGGTTCCGGCCGGCCTGACAGGTGTTTCCACAGTGTCCGCCAAGTGGTATTGGCGTAATTGGCAGGTGATTTTGGCATGACCGGCAGGTGGTTCCAGCAAGCCCGGCAGGTGATTCCGAAGTGTTCCCCAACTGGTTGTGGCATAGCCGGCAGGTGATTTTAGCGTGTCCGGCAGGTGGTTCTGGCGAGTCGAGCAGGTGGTTCCGGCGTGCTCGGCAGGTGCTTCCGGGGTCATTGGCACGTGGTTCTGGCATATCTGAGAGGTGGTTCCGGCATGCCCGGCAGGTGATTCCGGAGTGTTCGCCAAGTGTTTCCGGCGTAGCCGGCAGGTGATTTTGCATGTCCAGCGGTCGTTCCGGCGGGTCGAGCCGGTGGTTCCGGCGTGTCCGGCTGGTGGTTCCGGTCTGTCCGGCAGGTGGTTGTGTGGTGTCCGGCACGAGGTTCAGTCTGAGAGGCTGTGCCGGCATGCCCCTCACGTGATTCCGGCTTGTCCCCGAAGTGGTGCTGGTGTAGCGGGCAGGTGATTTTGGCGTGTCCGGCAGGTGGTTCAGGCGAGTTGAGCAGGTGGTTGCGACGTGCTCGGCAGGTGCTTCCGGCGTCTCCGGCACATGTTTCTGGCACATCTGACTGGTGGTTCCGGCATGCCCAAAAGTTGATTCCGGTCTGTCCGGTAGGTGGTTCCGGCGTGCACGGCACGCGGTTCTGGTACGTCTCAGAGGTGGTTGCGTATGCCCAACAGGTGATTCCGGACTGTCTGCCACGTGCTTCTGGCACGTCTGAGAGGTGGTTCCAACATGCCCGGCAGGTCATTTCGGAGAGTCGTCCAAGTGGTTCTGGCGTAGCCCGCAGGTGATTTCGGCGTGTCCGGCAGGTGGTTCCGCCGTGCTCGGCAGGTGGTTCAGGCATGGCCGTCACGTGTTTCCAGTCTGTCCAGGACGTGTTTCCAGCTTCTCCGGCAGGTGGTTCTGGTACGTCTGAGAGGTGGTTCCGCCATGTCTGGCAGGTGATTCCGGACCGTCCCCCAGGTGGTTCTGGCATAGCCAGCAGTTGATATTGGCCTGTCCGGCAGGTGGTACCAGCGAGTCGAACAGGTGGCTCCGGCGTGCTCGGCAGGTGGTTCCGGTCTGTCCGGTAGGTGATTCCGGCGTGTCCGGCACGTGCTTCCAGCACGTCTGAGAGGTGGTTCCGGCATGCGCGACAGGTGGTTTCGGAGTGTCCGCCAGGTGGTTCTGGCGTACCCGGCAGGTGATTTTGGTGTGTCCGGGAGGTGTTTCTGGCGAGTCGAGCAGGTGGCTCCGGCATGCTCGGCACGTGCTTCCGGCGTCTCCGGCACCTGGTTCTGGTGTGTCTGAGAGCTGGTTCCGGCGTGTCCGGCAGATCATTCCGGAGTGTCCGCCAAGTGGTTCTGGGATACCCAGCAGGTGATTTTGGCGTGTCAGGGAGTTGGTACCGGTGAGTCGAGCAGGTGGTTCCGGCGTGCTCAGCAGGTGGTTCAGGCGGTTCTGGCAGGTGGTATCCGTCTGTTCGGGGTGTGGTTCCAGCATCTCATGAACAGGTTTCTGGCACGTCTGAGATGTGGTTCCAGCCGGCCCGACAGGTGTTTCCGCAGTGTCCGCCAAGCGGTTCTGGCGTAGTTGGCAGGTGATTTTGGCATGACTGGCAGGTGGTTCCAGCAAGCCTGGCAGGTGATTCCAAAGTGCTCACCAACTGGTTGTGGCTTAGCCGGCAGGTGATTTTTGCGTGATCGGCAGGTGGTTCTGGCGAGTCGAGCAGGTGGTTCCGGCGTGCTCGGCTGGTGCCTCCGGGGTCATTGGCACGGGGTTCTGGCATGTCTGAGAGGTGGTTCCTGCATGCCCGGCAAGTGATTCCGGAGTGTTCGCCAAGTGGTTCTGGCATAGTCGGCAGGTGATTTTGGCATGTCCGGCAGGTGGTTCAGGCGCGTTGAGCAGGTGGTTCCAACGTGCTTGGCAGGTGCTTCCGGCGTCTCCGGCACGTGTTTCTGGCACATCTGACAGGTGGTTCCGGCATGCCCGAAAGGTGATTCCGGTCTGTCCGGTAGGTGGTTCCAGCCGGCACGGCATGTGGTTCTGGTACGTCTCAGAGGTGGTTGCGCATGCCCAACAGGTGATTCCGGACTGTCCGCCACATGGTTCTGGCACGTCTGAGAGGTGGTTCCGGCATGCCCGGCAGGTCATCCCAGAGAGTCCTCCAAGTGGTTCTGGCATAACACGCAGGTGATTTTGGCGTGTCTGGCAGGTTGTTCCGTTGTGCTTGGCAGGTGGCTCAGGCTTGGCCGGCAGGTGGTTCCAGACTGTCCAGGACGTGTTTCCAGCTTCTCCGGCAGATGGTTCTGGTACGTCTGAGAGGTGGTTCCGCCATGGCTGGCAGGTGATTCCGGACCGTCCCCTAGGTGGTTCTGGCATAGCCAGGAGTTCATATTGGCCTGTCCGGCAGGTGGTTCCAGCGAGTCGAACATGTGGCTCCGGCGTGCTCACAGGTGGTTCCGGTCTGTCCGGTAGGTGATTCCGGCGTGTCCGGCACGTGCTTCCGGCACGTCTGAGAGTTGGTTCCGGCATGCGCGACAGGTGATTTCGGAGTGTCCGCCAGGTGGTTCTGGCATACCCGGTAGGTGATTTTGGCGTGTACGGCAGGTGTTTCTGGCGAGTCGAGCAGGTGTCTCCGGCATGCTCGGCAGGTGCTTCCGGCGTCTCCGGCACGAGGTTCTGGTGTCTCTGAGAGCTGGTTCCGGCATGTCCGGCAGATGATTCCGGAGTGCCCGCCAAGTGGTTCTGGCATACCCGGCTGGTGATTTGGGCATGTCAGGTACGTGGTTCCTGCGAGTCGAGCAGGTGGCTCCGGCGTGCTCGGCAGGTTGTTCAGACGGGTCTGGCAGGTGTTTTCCGTCTGTTCGGGGTTTGGTTCCAGCATCTCATGCACATGGTTGTGGCACGTCTGAGATGTGGTTCCGGCCGGCCCGACAGGTGTTTCCACAGGGTCCTCCAAGTGGTACTGGCGTAGTTGGCAGGTGATTTTGGCATGACCGGCAGGTGGTTCCAGCAAGCCTGGCAGGTGATTCCAAAGTGTTCACCAACTGGTTGTGGCGTAGCCGGCAGGTGATTTTTGCGTGTCCGGCAGGTGGTTCTGGCGAGTCGAGCAGGTGGTTCCGGCGTGCTCGCCTGGTGCTTCCGGGGACATTGGCACGGGGTTCTGGCATGTCTGAGAGGTGGTTCCTGCATGCCCGGCAAGTGATTCCGGAGTGTTCGCCAAGTGGTTCTGGCATAGTCGGCAGGTGATTTTGGCCTGTCCGGCAGGTGGTTCCAGCGAGTCGAACAGGTGGCTCCGGCGTGCTCGGCAGGTGGTTCCGGTCTGTCCGCTAGGTGATTCCGGCATGTCCGGCACGTGCTTCCGGCACATGTGAGAGGTGGTTCCGGCATGCGCGACAGGTGATTCCGTAGTGTCCGCCAGGTGGTTCTGGCATACCCGGCAGGTGATTTTGGCGTGTCCGGCAGGTGTTTCTGGCGAGTCGAGCAGGTGGCTCCGGCATGCTCGGCAGGTGCTTCCGGCGTCTCCGGCACTTGGTTCTGGTGTGTCTGAGAGCTGGTTCCGGCATGTCCGGCAGATGATTCCGGAGTGTCCGCCAAGTGGTTCTGGCATACCCAGCAGGTGATTTTGGCGTGTCAGTGAGGTGGTACCGGTGAGTCGAGCAGGTGGTTCCGGCGTGCTCGGCAGGTGGTTCAGGCGGTTCTGGCAGGTGGTATCCATCTGTTCGGGCTGTGGTTCCAGCATCTAATGAACACGTTTCTGGCACGTCTGAGATGTGGTTCCAGCCGGCCCGACAGGTGTTTCCGCAGTGTCCGCCAAGCGGTTCTGGCGTAGTTGGCAGATGATTTTGGCATGACTGGCAGGTGGTTCCAAAGTGTTCACCAACTGGTTGTGGCGTAGCCCGCAGGTGATTTTGGCGTGTCCGGCAGGTGGTTCCGCCGTGCTCGGCAGGTGGTTCAGGCATGGCCGTCACGTGGTTCCAGTCTGTCCAGGACGTGTTTCCAGCTTCTCCGGCAGGTGGTTCTGGTACGTCTGAGAGGTGGTTACGCCATGGCTGGCAGGTGATCCCGGACTGTCCCCCAGGTGGTTCTGGCATAGCCAGCAGTTGATATTGGCCTGTCCGGCAGGTGGTTCCAGCGAGACGAACAGGTGGCTCCGGCGTGCTGGGCAGGTGGTTCCGGTCTGTCCGGTAGGTGATTCCGGCGTGTGCGGCACGTGCTTCCGGCACGTCTGAGAGGTGGTTCCGGCATGCGCGACAGGTGATTTCGGAGTGTCCGCCAGGTGGTTCTGGCGTACCCGGCAGGTGATTTTGGCGTGTCCGGCAGGTGTTTCTGGCGAGTCGAGCAGGTGGCTCGGGCATGCTCGGCAGGTGCTTCCGGCGTCTCCGGCACGTGTTTCTGGTGTGTCTGAGAGCTGGTTCCGGCATGTCCGGCAGATGATTCCGGAGTGTCCGCCAAGTGGTTCTGGCATACCCGGCTTGTGATTTTGGCGTGTCAGGTAGGTGGTTCCTGCGAGTCGAGCAGGTGGCTCCGGCGTGCTCGGCAGGTTGTTCAGACGGATCTGGCAGGTGTTTTCCGTCTGTTCGGGGTGTGGTTCCAGCATCTCATGCACATGGTTCTGGCACGTCTGAGATGTGGTTCCGGCCGGCCCGACAGGTGTTTCCACAGTGTCCGCCAAGTGGTACTGGCGTAGTTGGCAGGTGATTTTGGCATGACCGGCAGGTGGTTCCAGCAAGCCCGGCAGGTGATTCCGAAGTGTTCCCCCACCGGTTGTGGCGTAGCCGGCAGGTGATTTTTGCGTGTCCGGCAGGTGGTTCTGGCGAGTCGAGCAGGTGGTTCCGGCGTGCTGGCAGGTGCTTCCGGGGTCATTGGCACGTGGTTCTGGCATATCTGAGAGGTGGTTCCGGCATGCCCGGCAGGTGATTCCGGAGTGTTCGCCAAGTGTTTCCGGCGTAGCCGGCAGGTGATTTTGCATGTCCAGCGGTCGTTCAGGCGGGTCGAGCCAGTGGTTCCGGCGTGTCCGGCAGGTGGTTCCGGTCTGTCCGGCAGGTGGTTCTGTGGTGTCCGGCACGAGGTTCAGTCTGAGAGGCTGTGCCGGCATGCCCCTCAGGTGATTCCGGCTTGTCCCCGAAGTGGTGCTGGTGTAGCGGGCAGGTGATTTTGGCGTGTCCGGCAGGTGGTTCAGGCGAGTTGAGCAGGTGGCTGCGACGTGCTCGGCAGGTGCTTCCGGCGTCTCCGGCACGTGTTTCTGGCACATCTGACTGGTGGTTCCGGCATGCCCAAAAGTTGATTCCGGTCTGTCCGGTAGGTGGTTCCGGCGTGCACGGCACGTGGTTCTGGTACGTCTCAGAGGTGGTTGCATATGCCCAACAGGTGATTCCGGACTGTCCGCCACGTGCTTCTGGCACGTCTGAGAGGTGGTTCCAACATGCCCGGCAGGTCATTTCGGAGAGTCGTCCAAGTGGTTCTGGCGTAGCCCGCAGGTGATTTTGGCGTGTCCGGCAGGTGGTTCCGCCGTGCTCGGCAGGTGGTTCAGGCATGGCCGTCACGTGGTTCCAGTCTGTCCAGGACGTGTTTCCAGCTTCTCCGGCAGGTGGTTCTGGTACGTCTGAGAGGTGGTTCCGCCATGGCTGGCAGGTGATTCCTGACCGTCCCCAAGGTGGTTCTGGCATAGCCAGCAGTTGATATTGGCCTGTCCGGCAGGTGGTTCCAGCGAGTCGAACAGGTGGCTCCGGTGTTCTTGGCAGGTGGTTCCGGTCTGTCCGGTAGGTGTTTCCGGCGTGTCTGGCACGTGCTTCCGGCACGTCTGAGAGGTGGTTCCGGCATGCGCGGCAGGTGATTCCGTAGTGTCCGCCAGGTGGTTCTGGCATACCCGGCAGGTGATTTTGGCGTGTCCGGCAGGTGTTTCTGGCGAGTCGAGCAGGTGGCTCCGGCATGCTCGGCAGGTGCTTCCGGCGTCTCCGGCACTTGGTTCTGGTGTGTCTGAGAGCTGGTTCCGGCATGTCCGGCAGATGATTCCGGAGTGTCCGCCAAGTGGTTCTGGCATACCAAGCAGGTGATTTTGGCGTGTCAGGGAGGTGGTACCGGTGAGTCGAGCAGGTGGTTCCGGCGTGCTCAGCAGGTGGATCAGGCGGTTCTGGCAGGTAGTATCCGTCTGTTCGGGGTGTGGTTCCAGCATCTCATGAACACGTTTCTGGCACGTCTGAGATGCGGTTCCAGCCGGCCCGACAGGTGTTTTCGCAGTGTCCGCCAAGCGGTTCTGGCGTAGTTGGCAGGTGATTTTGGCATGACTGGCAGGTGGTTCCAGCAAGCCTGGCAGGTGATTCCAAAGTGTTCACCAACTGGTTGTGGCGTAGCCGGCAGGTGATTTTTGCGTGATCGGCCGGTGGTTCTGGCGAGTCGAGCAGGTGGTTCCGGCGTGCTCGGCTGTGCTTCCGGGGTCATTGGCACGGGGTTCTGGCATGTCTGAGAGGTGGTTCCTGCATGCCCGGCAAGTGATTCTGGAGTGTTCGCCAAGTGGTTCTGGCATAGTCGGCAGGTGATTTTGGCATGTCCGGCAGGTGGTTCAGGCGAGTTGAGCAGGTGGTTCCAACGTGCTTGGCAGGTGCTTCCGGCGTCTCCGGCACGTGTTTCTGGCACATCTGACAGGTGGTTCCGGCATGCCCGAAAGGTGATTCCGGTCTGTCCGGTAGGTGGTTCCAGCCTGCACGGCATGTGGTTCTGGTACGTCTCAGAGGTGGTTGCGCATGCCCAACAGGTGATTCCGGACTGTCCGCCACATGGTTCTGGCACGTCTGAGAGGTGGTTCCGGCATGCCCGGCAGGTCATCCCAGAGAGTCCTCCAAGTGGTTCTGGCATAACACGCAGGTGATTTTGGCGTGTCTGGCAGATTGTTCCGTTGTGCTTGGCAGGTGGTTCAGGCTTGGACGGCAGGTGGTTCCAGAATGTCCAGGACGTGTTTCCAGCTTCTCCGGCAGGTGGTTCTGGTACGTCTGAGAGGTGGTTCCGCCATGGCTGGCAGGTGATTCCAGACCGTCCCCCAGGTGGTTCTGGCATAGCCAGCAGTTAATATTGGCCTGTCCGGCAGGTGGTTCCAGCAAGTCGAACAGGTGGCTCCGGTGTGCTCGGCAGTTGGTTCCGGTCTGTCCGGTAGGTGATTCCGGCATGTCCGGCACGTGCTTCCGGCACGTCTGAGAGGTGGTTCCGGCATGCGCGACAGGTGATTTCGGAGTGTCCGCCAGGTGGTTATGGTGTAAGCGGCAGGTGATTTTGGCGTGTCCGGCAGGTGTTTCTGGCGAGTCGAGCATGTGGCTCCGGCATGCTCGGCAGGTTGTTCAGACGGGTCTGGCAGGTGTTTTCCATCTGTTCGGGGTGTGGTTCCAGCATCTCATGCACATGGTTCTGGCACGTCTGAGATGTGGTTCTGACCGGCCCGACAGGTGTTTCCACAGTGTCCGCCAAGTGGTACTGGCGTAGTTGGCAGGTGATTTTGGCATGACCGGCAGGTGGTTCCAGCAAGCCCGGCAGGTGATTCCGAAGTGTTCCCCCACCGGTTGTGGCGTAGCCGGCAGGTGATTTTTGCGTGTCCGGCAGGTGGTTCTGGCGAGTCGAGCAGGTGGTTCCGGCGTGCTCGGCAGGTGCTTCCGGGGTCATTGGCACGTGGTTCTGGCATATCTGAGAGGTGGTTCCGGCATGCCCGGCAGGTGATTCCGGAGTGTTCGCCAAGTGTTTCTGGCGTAGCCGGCAGGTGATTTTGCATGTCCAGCGGTCATTCCGGCGGGTCGAGCCGGTGGTTCCGGCGTGTCCGGCAGGTGGTTCCGGTCTGTCCGGCAGGTGGTTCTGTGGTGTCCGGCACGAGGTTCAGTCTGAGAGGCTGTGCCGGCATGCCCCTCACGTGATTCCGGCTTATCCCAAAGTGGTGCTGGTGTAGCGGGCAGGTGATTTTGGCGTGTCCGGCAGGTGGTTCAGGCGAGTTGAGCAGGTGGTTCCAACGTGCTTGGCAGGTGCTTCCGGCGTCTCCGGCACGTGTTTCTGGCACATCTGACTGGTGGTTCCGGCATGCCCGAAAGGTGATTCCGGTCTGTCCGGTAGGTGGTTCCGGCGTGCACGGCACGTGGTTCTGGTACGTCTCAGAGGTGGTTGTGCATGCCCAACAGGTGATTCCGGACTGTCCGCCACGTGCTTCTGGCACGTCTGAGAGGTGGTTCCAACATGCCCGGCAGGTCATTTCGGAGAGTCGTCCAAGTGGTTCTGGCGTAGCCCGCAGGTGATTTTGGCGTGTCCGGCAGGTGGTTCCGCCGTGCTCGGCAGGTGGTTCAGGCATGGCCGTCACGTGGTTCCAGTCTGTCCAGGACGTGTTTCCAGCTTCTCCGGCAGGTGGTTCTGGTACGTCTGAGAGGTGGTTCCGCCATGGCTGGCAGGTGATCCCCGACTGTCCCCCAGGTGGTTCTGGCATAGCCAGCAGTTGATATTGGCCTGTCCGGCATGTGGTTCCAGCGAGTCGGACAGGTGGCTCCGGCGTTCTTGGCAGGTGGTTCCGGTCTGTCCGGTAGGTGTTTCCGGCGTGTCTGGCACGTGCTTCCGGCACGTCTGAGAGGTGGTTCCGGCATGCGCGGCAGGTGATTCCGTAGTGTCCGCGAGGTGGTTCTGGCATACCCGGCAGGTGATTTTGGCGTGTCCGGCAGGTGTTTCTGGCGAGTCGAGGAGGTGGCTCCGGCATGCCCGGCAGGTGATTCCGGAGTGTTCGCCAAGTGTTTCCGGCATAGCCGGCAGGTGATATTTGCATGTCCAGCGGTCGTTCCGGCGGGTCGAGCCGGTGGTTCCGGCGTGTCCGGCAGGTGGTTCGGGTGTGTCCGGCAGGTGGTCCTGTGGTGTCCGGCACGAGGTTCAGTCTGAGAGGCTGTGCCGGCATGCCCCTCACGTGATTCCGGCTTGTCCCCGAAGTGGTGCTGGTGTAGCGGGCAGATGATTTTTGCGTGATCGGCAGGTGGTTCTGGCGAGTCGAGCAGGTGGTTCCGGCGTGCTCGGCTGGTGCTTCCGGGGTCATTGGAACGGGGTTCTGGCATGTCTGAGAGGTGGTTCCTGCATGCCCGGCAAGTGATTCCGGAGTGTTCGCCAAGTGGTTCTGGCATAGTCGGCAGGTGATTTTGGCATGTCCGGCAGGTGGTTCAGGCGAGTTGAGCAGGTGGTTCCAACGTGCTTGGCAGGTGCTTCCGGCGTCTCCGGCACGTGTTTCTGGCACATCTGACAGGTGGTTCCGGCATGCCCGAAAGCTGATTCCGGTCTGTCCGGTAGGTGGTTCCAGCCTGCACGGCATGTGGTTCTGGTACGTCTCAGAGGTGGTTGCGCATGCCCAAAAGGTGATTCCGGACTGTCCGCCACATGGTTCTGGCACGTCTGAGAGGTGGTTCCGGCATGCCCGGCAGGTCATCCCAGAGAGTCCTCCAAGTGGTTCTGGCATAACACGCAGGTGATTTTGGCGTGTCTGGCAGGTTGTTCCGTTGTGCTTGGCAGGTGGTTCAGGCTTGGCCGGCAGGTGGTTCCAGACTGTCCAGGACGTGTTTCCAGCTCCTCCGGCAGGTGGTTCTGGTACGTCTGAGAGGTGGTTCCGCCATGGCTGGCAGGTGATTCCGGACCGTCCCCCAGGTGGTTCTGGCATAGCCAGCAGTTGATATTGGCCTGTCCGGCAGGTGGTTCCAGCGAGTCGAACAGGTGGCTCCGGCGAGCTCGGCAGTTGGTTCCGGTCTGTCCGGTAGGTGATTCCGGCGTGTCCGGCACGTGCTTCCGGCACGTTTGAGAGTTGGTTCCGGCATGCGCGACAGGTGATTTCGGAGTGTCCGCCAGGTGGTTCTGGCGTAAGCGGCAGGTGATTTTGGCGTGTCCGGCAGGTGTTTCTGGCGAGTCGAGCATGTGGCTCCGGCATGCTCGGCAGGTGCTTCCGGCGTCTCCGGCACGTGGTTCTGGTGTGTCTGAGAGCTGGTTCCGGCATGTCCGGCAGATGATTCCGGAGTGTCCGCCAAGTGGTTCTGGCGTACCCGGCAGGTGATTTTGGCGTGTCCAGCAGGTGTTTCTGGCGAGTCGAGCAGGTGGCTCCGGCGTGCTTGGCAGGTTGTTCAGACGGGTCTGGCAGGTGTTTTCCGTCTGTTCGGGGTGTGGTTCCAGCATCTCATGCACATGGTTCTGGCACGTCTGAGATTTGGTTCCGGCCGGCCCGACAGGTGTTTCCACAGTGTCCGCCAAGTGGTACTGGCGTAGTTGGCAGGTGATTTTGGCATGACCGGCAGGTGGTTCCAGCAAGCCCGGCAGGTGATTCCGAAGTGTTCCCCCACCGGTTGTGGCGTAGCCGGCAGGTGATTTTTGCGTGTCCGGCAGGTGGTTCTGGCGAGTCGAGCAGGTGGTTCCGGCGTGCTCGGCAGTTGCTTCCGGGTCATTGGCACCTGGTTCTGGCATATCTGAGAGGTGGTTCCGGCATGCCCGGCAGGTGATTCCGGAGTGTTCGCCAAGTGTTTCCGGCATAGCCGGCAGGTGATATTTGCATGTCCAGCGGTCGTTCCGGCGGGTCGAGCCGGTGGTTCCGGCGTGTCCCGCAGGTGGTTCCGGTCTGTCCGGCAGGTGGTCCTGTGGTGTCCGGCACGAGGTTCAGTCTGAGAGGCTGTGCCGGCATGCCCCTCACGTGATTCCGCCTTGTCCCAAAGTGGTGCTGGTGTAGCGGGCAGGTGATTTTGGCGTGTCCGGCAGGTGGTTCAGGCGAGTTGAGCAGGTGGTTCCAACGTGCTTGGCAGGTGCTTCCGGCGTCTCCGGCACGTGTTTCTGGCACATCTGACTGGTGGTTCCGGCATGCCCAAAAGTTGATTCCGGTCTGTCCGGTAGGTGGTTCCGGCGTGCACGGCACGTGGTTCTGGTACGTCTCAGAGGTGGTTGCGTATGCCCAACAGGTGATTCCGGACTGTCCGCCACGTGCTTCTGGCACGTCTGAGAGGTGGTTCCAACATGCCCGGCAGGTCATTTCGGAGAGTCGTCCAAGTGGTTCTGGCGTAGCCCGCAGGTGATTTTGGCGTGTCCGGCAGGTGGTTCCGCCGTGCTCGGCAGGTGGTTCAGGCATGGCCGTCACGTGGCTCCAGTCTGTCCAGGACGTGTTTCCAGCTTCTCCGGCAGGTGGTTCTGGTACGTCTGAGAGGTGGTTCCGCCATGGCTGGCAGGTGATCCCCGACTGTCCCCCAGGTGGTTCTGGCATAGCCAGCAGTTGATATTGGCCTGTCCGGCAGGTGGTTCCAGCGAGTCGGACAGGTGGCTCCGGCGTTCTTGGCAGGTGGTTCCGGTCTGTCCAGTAGGTGTTTCCGGCGTGTCTGGCACGTGCTTCCGGCACGTCTGAGAGGTGGTTCCGGCATGCGCGGCAGGTGATTCCGTAGTGTCCGCCAGGTGGTTCTGGCATACCCGGCAGGTGATTTTGGCGTGTCCGGCAGGTGTTTCTGGCGAGTCGAGGAGGTGGCTCCGGCATGCTCGGCAGGTGCTTCCGGCGTCTCCGGCACTTGGTTCTGGTGTGTCTGAGAGCTGGTTCCGGCATGTCCGGCAGATGATTCCGGAGTGTCCGCCAAGTGGTTCTGGCATACCCAGCAGGTGATTTTGGCGTGTCAGGGAGGTGGTACCGGTGAGTCGAGCAGGTGGTTCTGGCGTGCTCAGCAGGTGGTTCAGGCGGTTCTGGCAGGTGGTATCCGTCTGTTCGGGGTGTGGTTCCAGCATCTCATGAACACGTTTCTGGCACGTCTGAGATGTGGTTCCAGCCGGCCCGACAGGTGTTTCCGCAGTGTCCGCCAAGCGGTTCTGGCGTAGTTGGCAGGTGATTTTGGCATGACTGGCAGGTGGTTCCAGCAAGCCTGGCAGGTGATTCCAAAGTGTTCACCAACTGGTTGTGGCGTAGCCGGCAGGTGATTTTTGCGTGATCGGCAGGTGGTTCTGGCGAGTCGAGCAGGTGGTTCCGGCGTGCTCGGCTGGTGCTTCCGGGGTCATTGGCACGGGGTTCTGGCATGTCTGAGAGGTGGTTCCTGCATGCCCGGCAAGTGATTCCGGAGTGTTCGCCAAGTGGTTCTGGCATAGTCGGCAGGTGATTTTGGCATGTCCGGCAGGTGGTTCAGGCGAGTTGAGCAGGTGGTTCCAACGTGCTTGGCAGGTGCTTCCGGCGTCTCCGGCACGTGTTTCTGGCACATCTGACAGGTGGTTCCGGCATGCCCGAAAGCTGATTCCGGTCTGTCCGGTAGGTGGTTCCAGCCTGCACGGCATGTGGTTCTGGTACGTCTCAGAGGTGGTTGCGCATGCCCAACAGGTGATTCCGGACTGTCCGCCACATGGTTCTGGCACGTCTGAGAGGTGGTTCCGGCATGCCCGGCAGGTCATCCCAGAGAGTCCTCCAAGTGGTTCTGGCATAACACGCAGGTGATTTTGGCGTGTCTGGCAGGTTGTTCCGTTGTGCTTGGCAGGTGGTTCAGGCTTGGCCGGCAGGTGGTTCCAGACTGTCCAGGACGTGTTTCCAGCTTCTCTGGCAGGTGGTTCTGGTACGTCTGAGAGGTGGTTCCGCCATGGCTGGCAGGTGATTCCGGACCGTCCGCCAGGTGGTTCTGGCATAGCCAGCAGTTAATATTGACCTGTCCGGCAGGTGGTTCCAGCGAGTCGAACAGGTGGCTCCGGCGTGCTCGGCAGTTGGTTCCGGTCTCTCCGGTAGGTGATTCCAACGTGTCCGGCACGTGCTTCCGGCACGTCTGAGAGGTGGTTCCGGCATGCGCGACAGGTGATTTCGGAGTGTCCGCCAGGTGGTTATGGCGTACCCGGCAGGTGATTTTGGCGTGTCCGGCAGGTGTTTCTGGCGAGTCGAGCAGGTGGCTCCGGCATGCTCGGCAGGTGCTTCCGGCGTCTCCGGCACGTGGTTCTGGTGTGTCTGAGAGCTGGTTCCGGCATGTCCGGCAGATGATTCCGGAGTGTCCGCCAAGTGGTTCTGGCATACCCGGCTGGTGATTTTGGCATGTCAGGTAGGTGGTTCCGGCGAGTCGAGCAGGTGGCTCCGGCGTGCTCGGCAGGTTGTTCAGACGGGTCTGGCAGGTGTTTTCCGTCTGTTCGGGTGTGGTTCCAGCATCTCATGCACATGGTTCTGGCACGTCTGAGATGTGGTTCCGGCCGGCCCGACAGGTGTTTCCACAGTGTCCGCCAAGTGGTACTGGCGTAGTTGGCAGGTGATTTTGACATGACCGGCAGGTGGTTCCAGCAAGCCCGGCAGGTGATTCCGAAGTGTTCCCCCACCGGTTGTGGCGTAGCCGGCAGGTGATTTTTGCGTGTCCGGCAGGTGGTTCTGGCGAGTCGAGCAGGTGGTTCCGGCGTGCTCGGCAGGTGCTTCCGGGGTCATTGGCACGTGGTTCTGGCATATCTGAGAGGTGGTTCCGGCATGCCCGGCAGGTGATTCCAGAGTGTTCGCCAAGTGTTTCCGGCGTAGCCGGCAGGTGATTTTGCATGTCCAGCGGTCGTTCCGGCGGGTCGAGCCGGTGGTTCCGGCGTGTCCGGCAGGTGGTTCCGGTCTGTCCGGCAGGTGGTTCTGTGGTGTCCGGCACGAGGTTCAGTCTGAGAGGCTGTGCCGGCATGCCCCTCACGTGATTCCGGCTTATCCCCGAAGTGGTGCTGGTGTAGCGGTCAGGTAATTTTGGCGTGTCTGGCAGGAGGTTCAGGCGAGTTGAGCAGGTGGTTCCAAAGTGCTTGGCAGGTGCTTCCGTCGTCTTCGGCACGGGTTTCTGGCACATCTGACAGGTGGTTCCGGCATGCCCGAAAGGTGATTCCGGTCTTTCCGGTAGGTGGTTCCAGCCTGCACGGCACGTGGTTCTGGTACGTCTCAGAGGTGGTTGCGCATGCCCAACAGGTGATTCCGGACTGTCCGCCACGTGCTTCTGGCACGTCTGAGAGGTGGTTCCAACATGCCCGGCAGGTCATTTCGGAGAGTCGTCCAAGTGGTTCTGGCGTAGCCCGCAGGTGATTTTGGCGTGTCCGGCAGGTGGTTCCGCTGTGCTCGGCAGGTGGTTCAGGCATGGCCGTCACGTGGTTCCAGTCTGTCCAGGACGTGTTTCCAGCTTCTCCGGCAGGTGGTTCTGGTACGTCTGAGGGGTGGTTCCACCATGGCTGGCAGGTGATTCCGGACCGTCCCCCAGGTGGTTCTGGCATAGCCAGCAGTTAATATTGGCCTGTCCGGCAGGTGGTTCCAGCGAGTCGAACAGGTGGCTCCGGCGTGCTCGGCAGGTGGTTCCGGTCTGTCCGGTAGGTGATTCCGGCGTGTCCGGCACGTGCTTCCGGCACGTCTGAGAGGTGGTTCCGGCATGCGCGACAGGTGATTTCGGAGTGTCCGCCAGGTGGTTCTGGCGTACCCGGCAGGTGATTTTGGCGTGTCCAGCAGGTGTTTCTGGCGAGTCGAGCAGGTGGCTCCGGCGTGCTTGGCAGGTTGTTCAGACGGGTCTGGCAGGTGTTTTCCGTCTGTTCGGGGTGTGGTTCCAGCATCTCATGCACATGGTTCTGGCACGTCTGAGATTTGGTTCCGGCCGGCCCGACAGGTGTTTCCACAGTGTCCGCCAAGTGGTACTGGCGTAGTTGGCAGGTGATTTTGGCATGACCGGCAGGTGGTTCCAGCAAGCCCGGCAGGTGATTCCGAAGTGTTCCCCCACCGGTTGTGGCGTAGCCGGCAGGTGATTTTTGCGTGTCCGGCAGGTGGTTCTGGCGAGTCGAGCAGGTGGTTCCGGCGTGCTCGGCAGTTGCTTCCGGGTCATTGGCACCTGGTTCTGGCATATCTGAGAGGTGGTTCCGGCATGCCCGGCAGGTGATTCCGGAGTGTTCGCCAAGTGTTTCCGGCTTAGCCGGCAGGTGATATTTGCATGTCCAGCGGTCGTTCCGGCGGGTCGAGCCGGTGGTTCCGGCGTGTCCCGCAGGTGGTTCCGGTCTGTCCGGCAGGTGGTCCTGTGGTGTCCGGCACGAGGTTCAGTCTGAGAGGCTGTGCCGGCATGCCCCTCACGTGATTCCGGCTTGTCCCAAAGTGGTGCTGGTGTAGCGGGCAGGTGATTTTGGCGTGTCCGGCAGGTGGTTCAGGCGAGTTGAGCAGGTGGTTCCAACGTGCTTGGCAGGTGCTTCCGGCGTCTCCGGCACGTGTTTCTGGCACATCTGACTGGTGGTTCCGGCATGCCCAAAAGTTGATTCCGGTCTGTCCGGTAGGTGGTTCCGGCGTGCACGGCACGTGGTTCTGGTACGTCTCAGAGGTGGTTGCGTATGCCCAACAGGTGATTCCGGACTGTCCGCCACGTGCTTCTGGCACGTCTGAGAGGTGGTTCCAACATGCCCGGCAGGTCATTTCGGAGAGTCGTCCAAGTGGTTCTGGCGTAGCCCGCAGGTGATTTTGGCGTGTCCGGCAGGTGGTTCCGCCGTGCTCGGCAGGTGGTTCAGGCTTGGCCGTCACGTGGCTCCAGTCTGTCCAGGACGTGTTTCCAGCTTCTCCGGCAGGTGGTTCTGGTACGTCTGAGAGGTGGTTCCGCCATGGCTGGCAGGTGATCCCCGACTGTCCCCCAGGTGGTTCTGGCATAGCCAGCAGTTGATATTGGCCTGTCCGGCAGGTGGTTCCAGCGAGTCGGACAGGTGGCTCCGGCGTTCTTGGCAGGTGGTTCCAGTCTGTCCAGTAGGTGTTTCCGGCGTGTCTGGCACGTGCTTCCGGCACGTCTGAGAGGTGGTTCCGGCATGCGCGGCAGGTGATTCCGTAGTGTCCGCCAGGTGGTTCTGGCATACCCGGCAGGTGATTTTGGCGTGTCCGGCAGGTGTTTCTGGCGAGTCGAGGAGGTGGCTCCGGCATGCTCGGCAGGTGCTTCCGGCGTCTCCGGCACTTGGTTCTGGTGTGTCTGAGAGCTGGTTCCGGCATGTCCGGCAGATGATTCCGGAGTGTCCGCCAAGTGGTTCTGGCATACCCAGCAGGTGATTTTGGCGTGTCAGGGAGGTGGTACCGGTGAGTCGAGCAGGTGGTTCCGGCGTGCTCAGCAGGTGGTTCAGGCGGTTCTGGCAGGTGGTATCCGTCTGTTCGGGGTGTGGTTCCAGCATCTCATGAACACGTTTCTGGCACGTCTGAGATGTGGTTCCAGCCGGCCCGACAGGTGTTTCCGCAGTGTCCGCCAAGCGGTTCTGGCGTAGTTGGCAGGTGATTTTGGCATGACTGGCAGGTGGTTCCAGCAAGCCTGGCAGGTGATTCCAAAGTGTTCACCAACTGGTTGTGGCGTAGCCGGCAGGTGATTTTTGCGTGATCGGCAGGTGGTTCTGGCGAGTCGAGCAGGTGGTTCCGGCGTGCTCGGCTGGTGCTTCCGGGGTCATTGGCACGGGGTTCTGGCATGTCTGAGAGGTGGTTCCTGCATGCCCGGCAAGTGATTCCGGAGTGTTCGCCAAGTGGTTCTGGCATAGTCGGCAGGTGATTTTGGCATGTCCGGCAGGTGGTTCAGGCGAGTTGAGCAGGTGGTTCCAACGTGCTTGGCAGGTGCTTCCGGCGTCTCCGGCACGTGTTTCTGGCACATCTGACAGGTGGTTCCGGCATGCCCGAAAGGTGATTCCGGTCTGTCCGGTAGGTGGTTCCAGCCTGCACGGCATGTGGTTCTGGTACGTCTCAGAGGTGGTTGCGCATGCCCAACAGGTGATTCCGGACTGTCCGCCACATGGTTCTGGCACGTCTGAGAGGTGGTTCCGGCATGCCCGGCAGGTCATCCCAGAGAGTCCTCCAAGTGGTTCTGGCATAACACGCAGGTGATTTTGGCGTGTCTGGCAGGTTGTTCCGTTGTGCTTGGCAGGTGGTTCAGGCTTGGCCGGCAGGTGGTTCCAGACTGTCCAGGACGTGTTTCCAGCTTCTCTGGCAGGTGGTGCTGGTACGTCTGAGAGGTGGTTCCGCCATGGCTGGCAGGTGATTCCGGACCGTCCGCCAGGTGGTTCTGGCATAGCCAGCAGTTAATATTGACCTGTCCGGCAGGTGGTTCCAGCGAGTCGAACAGGTGGCTCCGGCGTGCTCGGCAGTTGGTTCCGGTCTCTCCGGTAGGTGATTCCAACGTGTCCGGCACGTGCTTCCGGCACGTCTGAGAGGTGGTTCCGGCATGCGCGACAGGTGATTTCGGAGTGTCCGCCAGGTGGTTATGGCGTACCCGGCAGGTGATTTTGGCGTGTCCGGCAGGTGTTTCTGGCGAGTCGAGCAGGTGGCTCCGGCATGCTCGGCAGGTGCTTCCGGCGTCTCCGGCACGTGGTTCTGGTGTGTCTGAGAGCTGGTTCCGGCATGTCCGGCAGATGATTCCGGAGTGTCCGCCAAGTGGTTCTGGCATACCCGGCTGGTGATTTTGGCATGTCAGGTAGGTGGTTCCGGCGAGTCGAGCAGGTGGCTCCGGCGTGCTCGGCAGGTTGTTCAGACGGGTCTGGCAGGTGTTTTCCGTCTGTTCGGGTGTGGTTCCAGCATCTCATGCACATGGTTCTGGCACGTCTGAGATGTGGTTCCGGCCGGCCCGACAGGTGTTTCCACAGTGTCCGCCAAGTGGTACTGGCGTAGTTGGCAGGTGATTTTGACATGACCGGCAGGTGGTTCCAGCAAGCCCGGCAGGTGATTCCGAAGTGTTCCCCCACCGGTTGTGGCGTAGCCGGCAGGTGATTTTGCATGTCCAGCGGTCGTTCCGGCGGGTCGAGCCGGTGGTTCCGGCGTGTCCGGCAGGTGGTTCCGGTCTGTCTGGCAGGTGGTTCTGTGGTGTCCGGCACGAGGTTCAGTCTGAGAGGCTGTGCCGGCATGCCCCTCACGTGATTCCGGCTTATCCCCGAAGTGGTGCTGGTGTAGCGGTCAGGTAATTTTGGCGTGTCTGGCAGGAGGTTCAGGCGAGTTGAGCAGGTGGTTCCAAAGTGCTTGGCAGGTGCTTCCGTCGTCTTCGGCACGGGTTTCTGGCACATCTGACAGGTGGTTCCGGCATGCCCGAAAGGTGATTCCGGTCTTTCCGGTAGGTGGTTCCAGCCTGCACGGCACGTGGTTCTGGTACGTCTCAGAGGTGGTTGCGCATGCCCAACAGGTGATTCCGGACTGTCCGCCACGTGCTTCTGGCACGTCTGAGAGGTGGTTCCAACATGCCCGGCAGGTCATTTCGGAGAGTCGTCCAAGTGGTTCTGGCGTAGCCCGCAGGTGATTTTGGCGTGTCCGGCAGGTGGTTCCGCTGTGCTCGGCAGGTGGTTCAGGCATGGCCGTCACGTGGTTCCAGTCTGTCCAGGACGTGTTTCCAGCTTCTCCGGCAGGTGGTTCTGGTACGTCTGAGGGGTGGTTCCACCATGGCTGGCAGGTGATTCCGGACCGTCCCCCAGGTGGTTCTGGCATAGCCAGCAGTTAATATTGGCCTGTCCGGCAGGTGGTTCCAGCGAGTCGAACAGGTGGCTCCGGCGTGCTCGGCAGGTGGTTCCGGTCTGTCCGGTAGGTGATTCCGGCGTGTCCGGCACGTGCTTCCGGCACGTCTGAGAGGTGGTTCCGGCATGCGCGACAGGTGATTTCGGAGTGTCCGCCAGGTGGTTCTGGCGTACCCGGCAGGTGATTTTGGCGTGTCCAGCAGGTGTTTCTGGCGAGTCGAGCAGGTGGCTCCGGCGTGCTTGGCAGGTTGTTCAGACGGGTCTGGCAGGTGTTTTCCGTCTGTTCGGGGTGTGGTTCCAGCATCTCATGCACATGGTTCTGGCACGTCTGAGATTTGGTTCCGGCCGGCCCGACAGGTGTTTCCACAGTGTCCGCCAAGTGGTACTGGCGTAGTTGGCAGGTGATTTTGGCATGACCGGCAGGTGGTTCCAGCAAGCCCGGCAGGTGATTCCGAAGTGTTCCCCCACCGGTTGTGGCGTAGCCGGCAGGTGATTTTTGCGTGTCCGGCAGGTGGTTCTGGCGAGTCGAGCAGGTGGTTCCGGCGTGCTCGGCAGTTGCTTCCGGGTCATTGGCACCTGGTTCTGGCATATCTGAGAGGTGGTTCCGGCATGCCCGGCAGGTGATTCCGGAGTGTTCGCCAAGTGTTTCCGGCTTAGCCGGCAGGTGATATTTGCATGTCCAGCGGTCGTTCCGGCGGGTCGAGCCGGTGGTTCCGGCGTGTCCCGCAGGTGGTTCCGGTCTGTCCGGCAGGTGGTCCTGTGGTGTCCGGCACGAGGTTCAGTCTGAGAGGCTGTGCCGGCATGCCCCTCACGTGATTCCGGCTTGTCCCAAAGTGGTGCTGGTGTAGCGGGCAGGTGATTTTGGCGTGTCCGGCAGGTGGTTCAGGCGAGTTGAGCAGGTGGTTCCAACGTGCTTGGCAGGTGCTTCCGGCGTCTCCAGCACGTGTTTCTGGCACATCTGACTGGTGGTTCCGGCATGCCCAAAAGTTGATTCCGGTCTGTCCGGTAGGTGGTTCCGGCGTGCACGGCACGTGGTTCTGGTACGTCTCAGAGGTGGTTGCGTATGCCCAACAGGTGATTCCGGACTGTCCGCCACGTGCTTCTGGCACGTCTGAGAGGTGGTTCCAACATGCCCGGCAGGTCATTTCGGAGAGTCGTCCAAGTGGTTCTGGCGTAGCCCGCAGGTGATTTTGGCGTGTCCGGCAGGTGGTTCCGCCGTGCTCGGCAGGTGGTTCAGGCATGGCCGTCACGTGGTTCCAGTCTGTCCAGGACGTGTTTCCAGCTTCTCCGGCAGGTGGTTCTGGTACGTCTGAGAGGTGGTTCCGCCATGGCTGGCAGGTGATCCCCGACTGTCCCCCAGGTGGTTCTGGCATAGCCAGCAGTTGATATTGGCCTGTCCGGCAGGTGGTTCCAGCGAGTCGGACAGGTGGCTCCGGCGTTCTTGGCAGGTGGTTCCGGTCTGTCCAGTAGGTGTTTCCGGCGTGTCTGGCACGTGCTTCCGGCACGTCTGAGAGGTGGTTCCGGCATGCGCGGCAGGTGATTCCGTAGTGTCCGCCAGGTGGTTCTGGCATACCCGGCAGGTGATTTTGGCGTGTCCGGCAGGTGTTTCTGGCGAGTCGAGGAGGTGGCTCCGGCATGCTCGGCAGGTGCTTCCGGCGTCTCCGGCACTTGGTTCTGGTGTGTCTGAGAGCTGGTTCCGGCATGTCCGGCAGATGATTCCGGAGTGTCCGCCAAGTGGTTCTGGCATACCCAGCAGGTGATTTTGGCGTGTCAGGGAGGTGGTACCGGTGAGTCGAGCAGGTGGTTCCGGCGTGCTCAGCAGGTGGTTCAGGCGGTTCTGGCAGGTGGTATCCGTCTGTTCGGGGTGTGGTTCCAGCATCTCATGAACACGTTTCTGGCACGTCTGAGATGTGGTTCCAGCCGGCCCGACAGGTGTTTCCGCAGTGTCCGCCAAGCGGTTCTGGCGTAGTTGGCAGGTGATTTTGGCATGACTGGCAGGTGATTCCAGCAAGCCTGGCAGGTGATTCCAAAGTGTTCACCAACTGGTTGTGGCGTAGCCGGCAGGTGATTTTTGCGTGATCGGCAGGTGGTTCTGGCGAGTCGAGCAGGTGGTTCCGGCGTGCTTGGCTGGTGCTTCCGGGGTCATTGGCACGGGGTTCTGGCATGTCTGAGAGGTGGTTCCTGCATGCCCGGCAAGTGATTCCGGAGTGTTCGCCAAGTGGTTCTGGCATAGTCGGCAGGTGATTTTGGCATGTCCGGCAGGTGGTTCAGGCGAGTTGAGCAGGTGGTTCCAACGTGCTTGGCAGGTGCTTCCGGCGTCTCCGGCACGTGTTTCTGGCACATCTGACAGGTGGTTCCGGCATGCCCGAAAGCTGATTCCGGTCTGTCCGGTAGGTGGTTCCAGCCTGCACGGCATGTGGTTCTGGTACGTCTCAGAGGTGGTTGCGCATGCCCAACAGGTGATTCCGGACTGTCCGCCACATGGTTCTGGCACGTCTGAGAGGTGGTTCCGGCATGCCCGGCAGGTCATCCCAGAGAGTCCTCCAAGTGGTTCTGGCATAACACGCAGGTGATTTTGGCGTGTCTGGCAGGTTGTTCCGTTGTGCTTGGCAGGTGGTTCAGGCTTGGCCGGCAGGTGGTTCCAGACTGTCCAGGACGTGTTTCCAGCTTCTCCGGCAGGTGGTTCTGGTACGTCTGAGAGGTGGTTCCGCCATGGCTGGCAGGTGATTCCGGACCGTCCGCCAGGTGGTTCTGGCATAGCCAGCAGTTAATATTGACCTGTCCGGCAGGTGGTTCCAGCGAGTCGAACAGGTGGCTCCGGCGTGCTCGGCAGTTGGTTCCGGTCTCTCCGGTAGGTGATTCCAACGTGTCCGGCACGTGCTTCCGGCACGTCTGAGAGGTGGTTCCGGCATGCGCGACAGGTGATTTCGGAGTGTCCGCCAGGTGGTTATGGCGTACCCGGCAGGTGATTTTGGCGTGTCCGGCAGGTGTTTCTGGCGAGTCGAGCAGGTGGCTCCGGCATGCTCGGCAGGTGCTTCCGGCGTCTCCGGCACGTGGTTCTGGTGTGTCTGAGAGCTGGTTCCGGCATGTCCGGCAGATGATTCCGGAGTGTCCGCCAAGTGGTTCTGGCATACCCGGCTGGTGATTTTGGCATGTCAGGTAGGTGGTTCCGGCGAGTCGAGCAGGTGGCTCCGGCGTGCTCGGCAGGTTGTTCAGACGGGTCTGGCAGGTGTTTTCCGTCTGTTCGGGTGTGGTTCCAGCATCTCATGCACATGGTTCTGGCACGTCTGAGATGTGGTTCCGGCCGGCCCGACAGGTGTTTCCACAGTGTCCGCCAAGTGGTACTGGCGTAGTTGGCAGGTGATTTTGACATGACCGGCAGGTGGTTCCAGCAAGCCCGGCAGGTGATTCCGAAGTGTTCCCCCACCGGTTGTGGCGTAGCCGGCAGGTGATTTTGCATGTCCAGCGGTCGTTCCGGCGGGTCGAGCCGGTGGTTCCGGCGTGTCCGGCAGGTGGTTCCGGTCTGTCTGGCAGGTGGTTCTGTGGTGTCCGGCACGAGGTTCAGTCTGAGAGGCTGTGCCGGCATGCCCCTCACGTGATTCCGGCTTATCCCCGAAGTGGTGCTGGTGTAGCGGTCAGGTAATTTTGGCGTGTCTGGCAGGAGGTTCAGGCGAGTTGAGCAGGTGGTTCCAAAGTGCTTGGCAGGTGCTTCCGTCGTCTTCGGCACGGGTTTCTGGCACATCTGACAGGTGGTTCCGGCATGCCCGAAAGGTGATTCCGGTCTTTCCGGTAGGTGGTTCCAGCCTGCACGGCACGTGGTTCTGGTACGTCTCAGAGGTGGTTGCGCATGCCCAACAGGTGATTCCGGACTGTCCGCCACGTGCTTCTGGCACGTCTGAGAGGTGGTTCCAACATGCCCGGCAGGTCATTTCGGAGAGTCGTCCAAGTGGTTCTGGCGTAGCCCGCAGGTGATTTTGGCGTGTCCGGCAGGTGGTTCCGCCGTGCTCGGCAGGTGGTTCAGGCATGGCCGTCACGTGGTTCCAGTCTGTCCAGGACGTGTTTCCAGCTTCTCCGGCAGGTGGTTCTGGTACGTCTGAGGGGTGGTTCCACCATGGCTGGCAGGTGATTCCGGACCGTCCCCCAGGTGGTTCTGGCATAGCCAGCAGTTAATATTGGCCTGTCCGGCAGGTGGTTCCAGCGAGTCGAACAGGTGGCTCCGGCGTGCTCGGCAGGTGGTTCCGGTCTGTCCGGTAGGTGATTCCGGCGTGTCCGGCACGTGCTTCCGGCACGTCTGAGAGGTGGTTCCGGCATGCGCGACAGGTGATTTCGGAGTGTCCGCCAGGTGGTTCTGGCGTACCCGGCAGGTGATTTTGGCGTGTCCAGCAGGTGTTTCTGGCGAGTCGAGCAGGTGGCTCCGGCGTGCTCGGCAGGTTGTTCAGACGGGTCTGGCAGGTGTTTTCCGTCTGTTCGGGGTGTGGTTCCAGCATCTCATGCACATGGTTCTGGCACGTCTGAGATTTGGTTCCGGCCGGCCCGACAGGTGTTTCCACAGTGTCCGCCAAGTGGTACTGGCGTAGTTGGCAGGTGATTTTGGCATGACCGGCAGGTGGTTCCAGCAAGCCCGGCAGGTGATTCCGAAGTGTTCCCCCACCGGTTGTGGCGTAGCCGGCAGGTGATTTTTGCGTGTCCGGCAGGTGGTTCTGGCGAGTCGAGCAGGTGGTTCCGGCGTGCTCGGCAGTTGCTTCCGGGTCATTGGCACCTGGTTCTGGCATATCTGAGAGGTGGTTCCGGCATGCCCGGCAGGTGATTCCGGAGTGTTCGCCAAGTGTTTCCGGCTTAGCCGGCAGGTGATATTTGCATGTCCAGCGGTCGTTCCGGCGGGTCGAGCCGGTGGTTCCGGCGTGTCCCGCAGGTGGTTCCGGTCTGTCCGGCAGGTGGTCCTGTGGTGTCCGGCACGAGGTTCAGTCTGAGAGGCTGTGCCGGCATGCCCCTCACGTGATTCCGGCTTGTCCCAAAGTGGTGCTGGTGTAGCGGGCAGGTGATTTTGGCGTGTCCGGCAGGTGGTTCCGCCGTGCTCGGCAGGTGGTTCAGGCATGGCCGTCACGTGGTTCCAGTCTGTCCAGGACGTGTTTCCAGCTTCTCCGGCAGGTGGTTCTGGTACGTCTGAGAGGTGGTTCCGCCATGGCTGGCAGGTGATCCCCGACTGTCCCCCAGGTGGTTCTGGCATAGCCAGCAGTTGATATTGGCCTGTCCGGCAGGTGGTTCCAGCGAGTCGGACAGGTGGCTCCGGCGTTCTTGGCAGGTGGTTCCGGTCTGTCCAGTAGGTGTTTCCGGCGTGTCTGGCACGTGCTTCCGGCACGTCTGAGAGGTGGTTCCGGCATGCGCGGCAGGTGATTCCGTAGTGTCCGCCAGGTGGTTCTGGCATACCCGGCAGGTGATTTTGGCGTGTCCGGCAGGTGTTTCTGGCGAGTCGAGGAGGTGGCTCCGGCATGCTCGGCAGGTGCTTCCGGCGTCTCCGGCACTTGGTTCTGGTGTGTCTGAGAGCTGGTTCCGGCATGTCCGGCAGATGATTCCGGAGTGTCCGCCAAGTGGTTCTGGCATACCCAGCAGGTGATTTTGGCGTGTCAGGGAGGTGGTACCGGTGAGTCGAGCAGGTGGTTCCGGCGTGCTCAGCAGGTGGTTCAGGCGGTTCTGGCAGGTGGTATCCGTCTGTTCGGGGTGTGGTTCCAGCATCTCATGAACACGTTTCTGGCACGTCTGAGATGTGGTTCCAGCCGGCCCGACAGGTGTTTCCGCAGTGTCCGCCAAGCGGTTCTGGCGTAGTTGGCAGGTGATTTTGGCATGACTGGCAGGTGGTTCCAGCAAGCCTGGCAGGTGATTCCAAAGTGTTCACCAACTGGTTGTGGCGTAGCCGGCAGGTGATTTTTGCGTGATCGGCAGGTGGTTCTGGCGAGTCGAGCAGGTGGTTCCGGCGTGCTCGGCTGGTGCTTCCGGGGTCATTGGCACGGGGTTCTGGCATGTCTGAGAGGTGGTTCCTGCATGCCCGGCAAGTGATTCCGGAGTGTTCGCCAAGTGGTTCTGGCATAGTCGGCAGGTGATTTTGGCATGTCCGGCAGGTGGTTCAGGCGAGTTGAGCAGGTGGTTCCAACGTGCTCGGCAGGTGCTTCCGGCGTCTCCGGCACGTGGTTCTGGTGTGTCTGAGAGCTGGTTCCGGCATGTCCGGCAGATGATTCCGGAGTGTCCGCCAAGTGGTTCTGGCATACCCGGCTGGTGATTTTGGCATGTCAGGTAGGTGGTTCCGGCGAGTCGAACAGGTGGCTCCGGCGTGCTCGGCAGGTTGTTCAGACGGGTCTGGCAGGTGTTTTCCGTCTGTTCGGGGTGTGGTTCCAGCATCTCATGCACATGGTTCTGGCACGTCTGAGATGTGGTTCCAGCCGGCCCGACAGGTGTTTCCGCAGTGTCCGCCAAGCGGATCTGGCGTAGTTGGCAGGTGATTTTGGCATGACCGGCAGGTGGTTCCAGCAAGCCCGGCAGGTGATTCCGAAGTGTTCCCCCACCGGTTGTGGCGTAGCCGGCAGGTGATTTTTGCGTGTCCGGCAGGTGGTTCTGGCGAGTCGAGCAGGTGGTTCCGGCGTGCTCGGCAGGTGCTTCCGGGGTCATTGGCACGTGGTTCTGGCATATCTGACAGGTGGTTCCGGCATGCCCGGCAGGTGATTCCAGAGTGTTCGCCAAGTGTTTCCGGCCTAGCCGGCAGGTGATTTTGCATGTCCAGCGGTCGTTCCGGCGGGTCGAGCCGGTGGATCCGGCGTGTCCGGCAGGTGGTTCCGGTCTGTCCGGCATGTGGTTCTGTGGTGTCCGGCACGAGGTTCAGTCTGAGAGGCTGTGCCGGCATGCCCCTCACGTGATTCCGGCTTGTCCCCGAAATGGTGCTGGTGTAGTGGGCAGGTGATTATGGCGTGTCCGGCAGGTGGTTCAGGCGAGTTGAGCAGGTGGTTGGGATGTGCTCGGCAGGTGCTTCCGGCGTCTCTGGCACGTGTTTCTGGCACATCTGACTGGTCGTTCGGCATGCCCAAAAGTTGATTCCGGTCTGTCCGGTAGGTGGTTCCGGCGTGCATGGCACATGGTTCTGGTACGTCTCAGAGGTGGTTGCGTATGCCCAACAGGTGATTCCGGACTGTCCGCCACGTGCTTCTGGCACGTCTGAGAGGTGGTTCCAACATGCCCGGCAGGTCATTTCGGAGAGTCGTCCAAGTGGTTCTGGCGTACCCCGCAGGTGATTTTGGCGTGTCCGGCAGGTGGTTCCGCCGTGCTCGGCAGGTCGTTCAGGCATTGCCGTCACGCGGTTCCAGTCTGTCCAGGACGTGTTTCCAGCTTCTCCGGCAGGTGGTTCTGGTACGTCTGAGAGGTGGTTCCGCCATGGCTGGCAGGTGATCCCGGACTGTCCCCCAGGTGGTTCTGGCATAGCCAGCAGTTGATATTGGCCTGTCCGGCAGGTGGTTCCAGCGAGTCGAACAGGTGGCTCCGGCGTTCTTGGCAGGTGGTTCCGGTCTGTCCGGTAGGTGTTTCCGACGTGTCCGGCACGTGCTTCCGGCACGTCTGACAGGTGGTTCCGGAATGCGCTGCAGGTGATTCCGTAGTGTCCGCCAGGTGCTTCTGGCATACCCGGCAGGTGATTTTGGCGTGTCCGGAAGGTGTTTCTGGCGAGTCGAGCAGGTGGCTCCGGCATGCTCGGCAGGTGCTTCCGGCGTCTCCGGCACTTGGTTCTGGTGTGTCTGAGAGCTGGTTCCGGCATGTCCGGCAGATGATTCCGGAGTGTCCGCCAAGTGGTTCTGGCATACCCAGCAGGTGATTTTGGCGTGTCAGGGAGGTGGTACCGGTGAGTGGAGCATGTGGTTCCGGCGTGCTCAGCAGGTGGTTCAGGCGGTTCTGGCAGGTGGTATCCGTCTGTTCGGAGTGTGGTTCCAGCATCTCATGAACACGTTTCTGGCACGTCTGAGATGTGGTTCCAGCCGGCCTGACAGGTGTTTCCGCATTGTCTGCCAAGCGGTTCTGGCGTAGTTGGCAGGTGATTTTGGCATGACTGGCAGGTGGTTCCAGCAAGCCTGGCAGGTGATTCCAAAGTGTTCACCAACTGGTTGTGGCGTAGCAGGCAGGTGATTTTTGCGTGATCGGCAGGTGGTTCTGGCGAGTCGAGCAGGTGGTTCCGGCGTGCTCGGCTGGTGCTTCCGGGGTCATTGGCACGGGGTTCTGGATTGTATGAGAGGTGGTTCCTGCATGCCCGGCAAGTGATTCCGGAGTGTTCGCCAAGTGGTTCTGGCATAGTCAGCAGGTGATTTTGGCATATCCGGTAGGTGGTTCAGGCGAGTTGAGCAGGTGGTTCCAACGTGCTTGGCAGGTGCTTCCGGCGTCTCCGGCACGTGTTTCTGGCACATCTGACAGGTGGTTCCGGCATGCCCGAAAGGTGACTCCGGTCTGTCCGGTAGGTGGTTCCAGCCTGCACGGCATGTGGTTCTGGTACGTCTCAGAGGTGGTTGCGCATGCCCAACAGGTGATTCCGGACTGTCCGCCACATGGTTCTGGCACGTCTGAGAGGTGGTTCCGGCATGCCCGGCAGGTCATCCCAGAGAGTCCTCCAAGTGGTTCTGGCATAACACGCAGGTGATTTTGGCATGTCTGGCAGGTTGTTCCGTTGTGCTTGGCAGGTGGTTCAGGCTTGGCCGGCAGGTGGTTCCAGACTGTCCAGGACGTGTTTCCAGCTTCTCCGGCAGGTGGTTCTGGTACGTCCGAGAGGTGGTTCCGCCATGGATGGCAGGTGATTCCGGACCGACCCCAGGTGGTTCTGGCATAGCCAGCAGTTGATATTGGCCTGTCCGGCAGGTGGTTCCAGCGAGTCGAACAGGTGGCTCCGGCGTGCTCGGCAGGTGGTTCCGGTCTGTCCGGTAGGTGATTCCGGCGTGTCCGGCACGTGCTTCCGGCACGTCTGAGAGGTGGTTCCGGCATGCGCGACAGGTGGTTTCGGAGTGTCCGCCAGGTGGTTCTGGCGTACCCGGCAGGTGATTTTGGCGTGTCCGGCAGGTGTTTCTGGCGAGTCGAGCAGGTGGCTCGGGCATGCTCAGCAGGTGCTTCCGGCGTCTCCGGCACGTGGTTCTGGTGTGTCTGAGAGCTGGTTCCGGCATGTCCGGCAGATGATTCCGCAGTGTCCGCCAAGTGGTTCTGGCATACCCGGTTGGTGATTTGGGCATGTCAGGTAGGTGGTTCCGGCGAGTCGAGCAGGTGGCTCAGGCGTGCTCGGCAGGTTGTTCAGACGGGTCTGGCAGGTGTTTTCCGTCTTTTCGGGGTGTGGTTCCAGCATCTCATGCACATGGTTCTGGCACGTCTGAGATGTGGTTCCGGCCGGCCCGACAGGTGTTTCCACAGTGTCCGCCAAGTGGTACTGGCGTAGTTGGCAGGTGATTTTGGCATGACCGGCAGGTGGTTCCAGCAAGCCCGGCAGGTGATTCCGAAGTGTTCCCCAACTGGTTGTGGCGTAGCCGGCAGGTGATTTTTGCGTGTCCGGCAGGTGGTTCTGGCGAGTCGAGCAGGTGGTTCCGGCGTGCTCGGCAGGTGCTTCCGGGGTCATTGGCACGTGGTTCTGGCATATCTGAGAGGTGGTTCCGGCATGCCCGGCAGGTGATTCCGGAGTGTTCGCCAAGTGTTTCCGGCGTAGCCGGCAGGTGAGTTTGCATGTCCAGCGGTCGTTCCGGCGGGTCGAGCCGGTGGTTCCGGCGTGTCCGGCAGGTGGTTCCGGTCTGTCCGGCAGGTGGTTCTGTGGTGTCCGGCACGAGGTTCAGTCCGAGAGGCTGTGCCGGCATGCCCCTCACGTGATTCCGGCTTGTCCCCGAAGTGGTGCTGGTGTAGCGGGCAGGTGATTTTGGCGTGTCCGGCAGGTGGTTCAGGCGAGTTGAGCAGGTGGTTGCGACGTGCTCGGCAGGTGCTTCCGGCGTCTCCGGCACGTGTTTCTGGCACATCTGACTGGTGGTTCCGGCATGCCCAAAAGTTGATTCCGGTCTGTCTTGTAGGTGGTTCCGGCGTGCACGGCACGTGGTTCTGGTACGTGTCAGAGGTGGTTGCGTATGCCCAACAGGTGATTCCGGACTGTCCGCCACGTGCTTCTGGCACGTCTGAGAGGTGGTTCCAACATGCCCGGCAGGTCATTTCGGAGAGTCGTCCAAGTGTTTCTGCCGTAGCCCGCAGGTGATTTTGGCGAGTATGGCAGGTGGTTCAGGCATGGCCGTCACGTGGTTCCAGTCTGTCCAGGACGTGTTTCCAGCTTCTCCGGCAGGTGGTTCCGGTACGTCTGAGAGGTGGTTCTGCCATGGCTGGCAGGTGATCCCGGACGGTCCCCCAGGTGGTTCTGGCATAGCCAGCAGTTGATATTGGCCTGTCCGGCAGGTGGTTCCAGCGAGTCGAACAGGTGGCTCCGGCGTTCTTGGCAGGTGGTTCCGGTCTGTCCGGTAGGTGTTTCCGGCGTGTCCGGCACGTGCTTCCGGCACGTCTGAGAGGTGGTTCCGGCATGCGCGACAGGTGATTCCGTAGTGTCCGCCAGGTGGTTCTGGCATACCCAGCAGGTGATTTTGGCATGTCCGGCAGGTGTTTCTGGCGAGTCGAGCAGGTGGCCCCGGCATGCTCGGCAGGTGTTTCTGGCGTCTCCGGCACTTGGTTCTGGTGTGTCTGAGAGCTGGTTCCGGCATGTCCGGCAGATGATTCCGGAGTGTCCGCCAAGTGGTTCTGGCATACCCAGCAGGTGATTTTGATGTGTCAGGGTGGTGGTACCGGTGAGTCGAGCAGGTGGTTCCGGCGTGCTCAGCAGGTGGTTCAGGCGGTTCTGGCAGGTGGTATCCGTCTGTTCGGGGTGTGGTTCCAGCATCTCATGAACACGTTTCTGGCACGTCTGAGATGTGGTTCCAGCCCGCCCGACAGGTGTTTCCGCAGTGTCCGCCAAGCGGTTCTGGCGTAGTTGTCAGGTGATTATGGCATGACTGTCAGGTGGTTCCAGCAAGCCTGGCAGATGATTCCAAAATGTTCACCAACTGGTTGTGGCGTAGCCGGCAGGTGATTTTTGCGTGATCGGCAGGTGGTTCTGGCGAGTCGAGCAGGTGGTTCCGGCGTGCTCGGCTGGTGCTTCCCGGGTTATTGGCACGGGGTTCTGGCATGTCTGAGAGGTGCTTCCTGCATGCCGGGCAAGTGATTCCGGAGTGTTCGCCAAGTGGTTCTGGCATAGTCGGCAGGTGATTTTGGCATGTCCGGCAGGTGGTTCAGGCGAGTTGAGCAGGTGGTTCCAACGTGCTTGGCAGGTGCTTCCGGCGTCTCCGGCACGTGTTTCTGGCACATCTGACAGGTGGTTCCGGCATGCCCGAAAGGTGATTCCGGTCTGTCCGGTAGGTGGTTCCAGCCTGCACGGCATGTGGTTCTGGTACGTCTCAGAGGTGGTTGCGCATGCCCAACAGGTGATTCCGGACTGTCCGCCACATGGGTCTGGCACGTCTGAGAGGTGGTTCCGGCATGCCCGGCAGGTCATCCCAGAGAGTCCTCCAAGTGGTTCTGGCATAACACGCAGGTGATTTTGGCGTGTCTGGCAGGTTGTTCCGTTGTGCTTGGCAGGTGGTTCAGGCTTGGCCGGCAGGTGGTTCCAGACTGTCCAGGACGTGTTTCCAGCTTCTCCGGCAGGTGGATCTGGTACGTCTGAGAGGTGGTTCCGCCATGGCTGGCAGGTGATTCCGGACCGTCCCCCAGGTGGTTCTGGCATAGCCAGCAGTTGATATTGGCCTGTCCGGCAGGTGGTTCCAGCGAGTAGAACAGGTGGCTCCGGCGTGCTCGGCAGGTGGTTCCGGTCTGTCCGGTAGGTGATTCCGGCGTGTCCGGCACGTGCTTCCGGCACATCTGAGAGGTGGTTCCGGCATGCGGGACAGGTGACTTCGGAGTGTCCGCCAGGTGGTTCTGGCGTACCCGGCAGGTGATTTTGGCGTGTCCGGCAGGTGTTTCTGGCGAGTCGAGCAGGTGGCTCCGGCATGCTCGGCAGGTGCTTCCGGTGTCTCCGGCACGTGGTTCTGGTGTGTCTGAGAGCTGGTTCCGGCACGTCCGGCAGATGATTCCGGAGTGTCCGCCAAGTGGTTCTGGCATACCCGGCTGGTGATTTGGGCATGTCAGGTAGGTGGTTCCGGCGAGTCGAGCAGGTGGCTCCGGCGTGCTCGGCAGGTTGTTCAGACTGGTCTGGCAGATGTTTTCCGTCTGTTCGGGGTGTGGTTCCAGCATCTCATGCACATGGTTCTGGCACGTCGGAGATGTGGTTCCGGCCGGCCCGACAGGTGTTTCCACAGTGTCCGCCAAGTGGTACTGGCGTAGTTGGCAGGTGATTTTGGCATGACCGGCAGGTGGTTCCAGCAAGCCCGGCAGGTGATTCCGAAGTGTTCCCCAACTGGTTGTGGCGTAGCCGGCAGGTGATTTTGGCGTGTCCGGCAGGTGGTTCTGGCGAGTCGAGCAGGTGGTTCCGGCGTGCTCGGCAGGTGCTTCCGGGGTCATTGGCACGTGGTTCTGGCATATCTGAGAGGTGGTTCCGGCATGCCCGGCAGGTGATTCCGGAGTGTTCGCCAAGTGTTTCCGGCGTAGCCGGCAGGTGATTTTGCATGTCCAGAGGTCGTTCCGGCGGGTCGAGCCGGTGGTTCCGGCGTGTCCGGCAGGTGGTTCCGGTCTGTCCGGCAGGTGGTTCTGTGGTGTCCGGCACGAGGTTCAGTCCGAGAGGCTGTGCTGATATGCCCCTCACGTGATTCCGGCTTGTCCCCGAAGTGGTGCTGGTGTAGCGGGCAGGTGATTTTGGCGTGTCCGGCAGGTGGTTCAGGCGAGTTGAGCAGGTGGTTGCGACGTGCTCGGCAGGTGCTTCCGGCGTCTCCGGCACGTGTTTCTGGCACATCTGACTGGTGGTTCCGGCATGCCCAAAAGTTGATTCCGGTCTGTCCTGTAGGTGGTTCCGGCGTGCACGGCACGTGGTTCTGGTACGTGTCAGAGGTGGTTGCGTATGCCCAACAGGTGATTCCGGACTGTCCGCCACGTGCTTCTGGCACGTCTGAGAGGTGGTTACGGCATGCCCGGCAGGTCATCCCAGAGAGTCCTCCAAGTGGTTCTGGCATAACACGCATGTGATTTTGGCGTGTCTGGCAGGTTGTTCCGTTGTGCTTGGCAGGTGGTTCTGGCTTGGCCGGCAGGTGGTTCCAGACTGTCCAGGACGTGTTTCCAGGTTCTCCGGCAGGTGGTTCTGGTACGTCTGAGAGGGGGTTCCGCCATGGGTGGCAGGTGATTCCGGACCGTCCCCCAGGTGGTTCTGGCATGGCCAGCAGTTGATATTGGCCTGTCCGGCAGGTGGTTCCAACGAGTCGAAGAGGTGGCTCCGGCGTGCGCGGCAGGTGGTTCCGGTCTGTCCGGTAGGTGATTCCGGCGTGTCCGGCACGTGCTTCCGGCACGTCTGAGAGGTGTTTCCGGCATGCGCGACAGGTGATTTCGGAGTGTCCGCCAGGTGGTTCTGGCGTACCCGGCAGGTGATTTTGGCGTGTCCGGCAGGTGTTTCTGGCGAGTCGAGCAGGTGGCTCCGGCATGCTCGGCAGGTGCTTCCGGCGTCTCCGGCACGTGGTTCTGGTGTGTCTGAGAGCTGTTTCCGGCATGTCCGGCAGATGATTCCGGAGTGTCCGCCAAGTGGTTCTGGCATACCCGGCTGGTGATTTGGGCATGTCAGGTAGGTGGTTCCAGCGAGTCGAGCAGGTGGCTCCAGCATGCTCGGCAGGTTGTTCAGACGGGTCTGGCAGGTGTTTTCCGTCTGTTCGGGGTGTGGTTCCAGCATCTCATGCACATGGTTCTGGCACGTGTGAGATGTGGTTCCGGCCGGCCCGACAGGTGTTTCCACAGTGTCCGCCAAGTGGTACTGGCGTAGTTGGCAGGTGATTTTGGCATGACCGGCAGGTGGTTCCAGCAAGCCCGGCAGGTGATTCCGAAGTGTTCCCCAACTGGTTGTGGCGTAGCCGGCAGGTGATTTTTGCGTGTCCGGCAGGTGGTTCTGGCAAGTCGAGCAGGTGGTTCCGGCGTGCTCGGCAGTTGCTTCCGGGGTCATTGGCACGTGGTTCTGGCATATCTGAGAGGTGGTTCCGGCATGCCCGGCAGGTGATTCCGGAGTCTTCGCCAAGTGTTTCCGGCGTAGCCGGCAGGTGATTTTGCATGTCCAGCGGTCGTTCCGGCGGGTCGAGCCGGTGGTTCCGGCGTGTCCGGCAGGTGGTTCCGGTCTGTCCGGCAGGTGGTTCTCTGGTGTCCGGCACGAGGTTCAGTCTGAGAGGCTGTGCCGGCATGCCCCTCACGTGATTCCGGCTTGTCCCCGAAGTGGTGCTGGTGTAGCGGGCAGGTGATTTTGGCGTGTCCGGCAGGTGGTTCAGGCGAGTTGAGCAGGTGGATGCGACGTGCTCGGCAGGTGCTTCCGGCGTCTCCGGCACGTGTTTCTGGCACATCTGACTTGTGGTTCCGGCATGCCCAAGAGTTGATTCCGGTCTGTCCGGTAGGTGGTTCCGGCGTGCACGGCACGTGGTTCTGGGACGTGTCAGAGGTGGTTGCGTATGCCCAACAGGTGATTCCGGACTGTCCGCCACGTGCTTCTGGCCCGTCTGAGAGGTGGTTCTAACATGTCCGGCACGTCATTTAGGAGAGTCGTCCAAGTGGTTCTGGCGTAGCCCGCAGGTGATTTTGGCATGTCCGGCAGGTGGTTCCGCCGTGCTCGGCAGGTGGTTCAGGCATGGCCGTCACGTGGGTCCAGTCTGTCCAGGACGTGTTTCCAGGTTCTCCGGCAGGTGGTTCTGGTACGTCTGAGAGGTGGTTCCGCCATGGCTGGCAGGTGATCATGGACTGTCCCCCAGGTGGTTCTGGCATAGCCAGCAGTTGATATTGGCCTGTCCGGCAGGTGGTTCCAGCGAGTCGAACAGGTGGCTCCGGCGTTCTTGGCAGGTGGTTCCGGTCTGTCCGGCAGGTGGTTCTGTGGTGTCCGGCACGAGGTTCAGTCCGAGAGGCTGTGCCGGCATGCCCCTCACGTGATTCCGGCTTGTCCCCGAAGTGGTGCTGGTGTAGCGGGCAGGTGATTTTGGCATGTCCGGCAGGTGGTTCAGGCGAGTTGAGCAGGTGGTTGCGACGTGCTCGGCAGGTGCTTCCGGCGTCTCCGGCACGTGTTTCTGGCACATCTGACTGGTGGTTCCGGCATGCCCAAAAGTTGATTCCGGTCTGTCCGGTAGGTGGTTCTGGCGTGCACGGCACGTGGTTCTGTTACGTCTCAGAGGTGGTTGCGTATGCCCAACAGGTGATTCCGGACTGTCCGCCACGTGCTTCTGGCACGTCTGAGAGGTGGTTCCAACATGCCCGGCAGGTCATTTCGGAGAGTCGTCAAGTGGTTCTGGCGTAGCCCGCAGTTGATTTTGGCGTGTCCGGCAGGTGGTTCCGCCGTGCTCGGCAGGTGGTTCAGGCATGGCCGTCACGTGGTTCCAGTCTGTCCAGGACGTGTTTCCAGCTTCTCCGGCAGGTGGTTCTGGTACGTCTGAGAGGTGGTTCCGCCATGGCTGGCAGGTGATCCCGGACTGTCCCCCAGGTGGTTCTGGCATAGCCAGCAGTTGATATTGGCCTGTCCGGCAGGTGGTTCCAGCGAGTCGAACAGGTGGCTCCGGCGTGCTCGGCAGGTGGTTCCGGTCTGTCCGGTAGGTGTTTCCGGCGTGTCTGGCACGTGCTTCCGGCATGCGCGGCAGGTGATTCCGTAGTGTCCGCCAGGTGGTTCTGGCATACCCGGCAGGTGATTTTGGCGTGTCCGGCAGGTGTTTCTGGCGAGTCGAGGAGGTGGCTCCGGCATGCTCGGCAGGTGCTTCCGGCGTCTCCGGCACTTGGTTCTGGTGTGTCTGAGAGCTGGTTCCGGCATGTCCGGCAGATGATTCCGGAGTGTCCGCCAAGTGGTTCTGGCATACCCAGCAGGTGATTTTGGCGTGTCAGGGAGGTGGTACCGGTGAGTCGAGCAGGTGGTTCCGGCGTGCTCGGCAGGTGGTTCAGGCGGTTCTGGCAGGTGGTATCCGTCTGTTCGGGGTGTGGTTCCAGCATCTCATGAACACGTTTCTGGCACGTCTGAGATGTGGTTCCAGCCGGCCCGACATGTGTTTCCGCAGTGTCCGCCAAGCGGTTCTGGCGTAGTTGGCAGGTGATTTTGGCATGACTGGCAGGTGGTTCCAGCAAGCCTGGCAGGTGATTCCAAAGTGTTCACCAACTGGTTGTGGCGTAGCCGGCAGGTGATTTTTGCGTGATCGGCAGGTGGTTCTGGCGAGTCGAGGAGGTGGTTCCGGCGTGCTCGGCTGGTGCTTCCGGGGTCATTGGCACGGGGTTCTGGCATGTCTGAGAGGTGGTTCCTGCATGCCCGGCAAGTGATTCCGGAGTGTTCGCCAAGTGGTTCTGGCATAGTCGGCAGGTGATTTTGGCATGTCCGGCAGGTGGTTCAGGCGAGTTGAGCAGGTGGTTCCAACGTGCTTGGCAGGTGCTTCCGGCGTCTCCGGCACGTGTTTCTGGCACATCTGACAGGTGGTTCCGGCATGCCCGAAAGGTGATTCCGGTCTGTCCGGTAGGTGGTTCCAGCCTGCACGGCATGTGGTTCTGGTACGTCTCAGAGGTGGTTGCGCATGCCCAACAGGTGATTCCGGACTGTCCGCCACATGGTTCTGGCACGTCTGAGAGGTGGTTCCGGCATGCCCGGCAGGTCATCCCAGAGAGTCCTCCAAGTGGTTCTGGCATAACACGCAGGTGATTTTGGCGTGTCTGGCAGGTTGTTCCGTTGTGCTTGGCAGGTGGTTCAGGCTTGGCCGGCAGGTGGTTCCAGACTGTCCAGGACGTGTTTCCAGCTTCTCCGGCAGGTGGATCTGGTACGTCTGAGAGGTGGTTCCGCCATGGCTGGCAGGTGATTCCGGACCGTCCCCCAGGTGGTTCTGGCATAGCCAGCAGTTGATATTGGCCTGTCCGGCAGGTGGTTCCAGCGAGTCGAACAGGTGGCTCCGGCGTGCTCGGCAGGTGGTTCCGGTCTGTCCGGTAGGTGCTTCCGGCGTGTCCGGCACGTGCTTCCGGCACATCTGAGAGGTGGTTCCGGCATGCGGGACAGGTGACTTCGGAGTGTCCGCCAGGTGGTTCTGGCGTACCCGGCAGGTGATTTTGGCGTGTCCGGCAGGTGTTTCTGGCGAGTCGAGCAGGTGGCTCCGGCATGCTCGGCAGGTGCTTCCGGCGTCTCCGGCACGTGGTTCTGGTGTGTCTGAGAGCTGGTTCCGGCACGTCCGGCAGATGATTCCGGAGTGTCCGCCAAGTGGTTCTGGCATACCCGGCTGGTGATTTGGGCATGTCAGGTAGGTGGTTCCGGCGAGTCGAGCAGGTGGCTCCGGCGTGCTCGGCAGGTTGTTCAGACTGGTCTGGCAGATGTTTTCCGTCTGTTCGGGGTGTGGTTCCAGCATCTCATGCACATGGTTCTGGCACGTCGGAGATGTGGTTCCGGCCGGCCCGACAGGTGTTTCCACAGTGTCCGCCAAGTGGTACTGGCGTAGTTGGCAGGTGATTTTGGCATGACCGGCAGGTGGTTCCAGCAAGCCCGGCAGGTGATTCCGAAGTGTTCCCCAACTGGTTGTGGCGTAGCCGGCAGGTGATTTTGGCGTGTCCGGCAGGTGGTTCTGGCGAGTCGAGCAGGTGGTTCCGGCGTGCTCGGCAGGTGCTTCCGGGGTCATTGGCACGTGGTTCTGGCATATCTGAGAGGTGGTTCCGGCATGCCCGGCAGGTGATTCCGGAGTGTTCGCCAAGTGTTTCCGGCGTAGCCGGCAGGTGATTTTGCATGTCCAGAGGTCGTTCCGGCGGGTCGAGCCGGTGGTTCCGGCGTGTCCGGCAGGTGGTTCCGGTCTGTCCGGCAGGTGGTTCTGTGGTGTCCGGCACGAGGTTCAGTCCGAGAGGCTGTGCCGGCATGCCCCTCACGTGATTCCGGCTTGTCCCCGAAGTGGTGCTGGTGTAGCGGGCAGGTGATTTTGGCATGTCCGGCAGGTGGTTCAGGCGAGTTGAGCAGGTGGTTGCGACGTGCTCGGCAGGTGCTTCCGGCGTCTCCGGCACGTGTTTCTGGCACATCTGACTGGTGGTTCCGGCATGCCCAAAAGTTGATTCCGGTCTGTCCGGTAGGTGGTTCCGGCGTGCACGGCACGTGGTTCTGTTACGTCTCAGAGGTGGTTGCGTATGCCCAACAGGTGATTCCGGACTGTCCGCCACGTGCTTCTGGCACGTCTGAGAGGTGGTTCCAACATGCCCGGCAGGTCATTTCGGAGAGTCGTCAAGTGGTTCTGGCGTAGCCCGCAGGTGATTTTGGCGTGTCCGGCAGGTGGTTCCGCCGTGCTCGGCAGGTGGTTCAGGCATGGCCGTCACGTGGTTCCAGTCTGTCCAGGACGTGTTTCCAGCTTCTCCGGCAGGTGGTTCTGGTACGTCTGAGAGGTGGTTCCGCCATGGCTGGCAGGTGATCCCGGACTGTCCCCCAGGTGGTTCTGGCATAGCCAGCAGTTGATATTGGCCTGTCCGGCAGGTGGTTCCAGCGAGTCGAACAGGTGGCTCCGGCGTGCTCGGCAGGTGGTTCCGGTCTGTCCGGTAGGTGTTTCCGGCGTGTCTGGCACGTGCTTCCGGCATGCGCGGCAGGTGATTCCGTAGTGTCCGCCAGGTGGTTCTGGCATACCCGGCAGGTGATTTTGGCGTGTCCGGCAGGTGTTTCTGGCGAGTCGAGCAGGTGGCTCCGGCATGCTCGGCAGGTGCTTCCGGCGTCTCCGGCACTTGGTTCTGGTGTGTCTGAGAGCTGGTTCCGGCATGTCCGGCAGATGATTCCGGAGTGTCCGCCAAGTGGTTCTGGCATACCCAGCAGGTGATTTTGGCGTGTCAGGGAGGTGGTACCGGTGAGTCGAGCAGGTGGTTCCGGCGTGCTCGGCAGGTGGTTCAGGCGGTTCTGGCAGGTGGTATCCGTCTGTTCGGGGTGTGGTTCCAGCATCTCATGAACACGTTTCTGGCACGTCTGAGATGTGGTTCCAGCCGGCCCGACATGTGTTTCCGCAGTGTCCGCCAAGCGGTTCTGGCGTAGTTGGCAGGTGATTTTGGCATGACTGGCAGGTGGTTCCAGCAAGCCTGGCAGGTGATTCCAAAGTGTTCACCAACTGGTTGTGGCGTAGCCGGCAGGTGATTTTTGCGTGATCGGCAGGTGGTTCTGGCGAGTCGAGGAGGTGGTTCCGGCGTGCTCGGCTGGTGCTTCCGGGGTCATTGGCACGGGGTTCTGGCATGTCTGAGAGGTGGTTCCTGCATGCCCGGCAAGTGATTCCGGAGTGTTCGCCAAGTGGTTCTGGCATAGTCGGCAGGTGATTTTGGCATGTCCGGCAGGTGGTTCAGGCGAGTTGAGCAGGTGGTTCCAACGTGCTTGGCAGGTGCTTCCGGCGTCTCCAGCACGTGTTTCTGGCACATCTGACAGGTGGTTCCGGCATGCCCGAAAGGTGATTCCGGTCTGTCCGGTAGGTGGTTCCAGCCTGCACGGCATGTGGTTCTGGTACGTGTCAGAGGTGGTTGCGCATGCCCAACAGGTGATTCCGGACTGTCCGCCACATGGTTCTGGCACGTCTGAGAGGTGGTTCCGGCATGCCCGGCAGGTCATCCCAGAGAGTCCTCCAAGTGGTTCTGGCATAAAACGCAGCTGATTTTGGCGTGTCTGGCAGGTTGTTCCGTTGTGCTTGGCAGGTGGTTCAGGCTTGGCCGGCAGGTGGTTCCAGACTGTCCAGGACGTGTTTCCAGCTTCTCCGGCAGGTGGTTCTGGTACGTCTGAGAGGTGGTTCCGCCATGGCTGGCAGGTGATTCCGGACCGTCCCCCAGGTGGTTCTGGCATAGCCAGCAGTTGATATTGGCCTGTCCGGCAGGTGGTTCCAGCGAGTCGAACAGGTGGCTCCGGCGTGCTCGGCAGGTGGTTCCGGTCTGTCCGGTAGGTGATTCCGGCGTGTCCGGCACGTGCTTCCGGCAGGTCTGAGAGGTGGTTCCGGCATGCGCGACAGGTGGTTTCGGAGTGTCCGCCAGGTGGTTCTGGCGTACCCGGCAGGTGATTTTGGCGTGTCCGGCAGGTGTTTCTGGCGAGTCGAGCAGGTGGCTCCGGCATGCTCAGCAGGTGCTTCCGGCGTCTCCTGCACGTGGTTCTGGTGTGTCTGACAGCTGGTTCCGGCATGTCCGGCTGATGATTCCGGAGTGTCCGCCAAGTGGTTCTGGCATACCCGGCTGGTGATTTGGGCATGTCAGGTAGGTGGTTCCAGCGAGTCGAGCAGGTGGCTCCGGCATGCTCGGCAGGTTGTTCAGACGGGTCTGGCAGGTGTTTTCCGTCTGTTCGGGGTGTGGTTCCAGCATCTCATGCACATGGTTCTGGCACGTGTGAGATGTGGTTCCGGCCGGCCCGACAGGTGTTTCCACAGTGTCCGCCAAGTGGTACTGGCGTAGTTGGCAGGTGATTTTGGCATGACCGGCAGGTGGTTCCAGCAAGCCCGGCAGGTGATTCCGAAGTGTTCCCCAACTGGTTGTGGCGTAGCCGGCAGGTGATTTTTGCGTGTCCGGCAGGTGGTTCTGGCAAGTCGAGCAGGTGGTTCCGGCGTGCTCGGCAGTTGCTTGCGGGGTCATTGGCACGTGGTTCTGGCATATCTGAGAGGTGGTTCCGGCATGCCCGGCAGGTGATTCCGGAGTCTTCGCCAAGTGTTTCCGGCGTAGCCGGCAGGTGATTTTGCATGTCCAGCGGTCGTTCCGGCGGGTCGAGCCGGTGGTTCCGGCGTGTCCGGCAGGTGGTTCCGGTCTGTCCGGCAGGTGGTTCTCTGGTGTCCGGCACGAGGTTCAGTCTGAGAGGCTGTGCCGGCATGCCCCTCACGTGATTCCGGCTTGTCCCCGAAGTGGTGCTGGTGTAGCGGGCAGGTGATTTTGGCGTGTCCGGCAGGTGGTTCAGGCGAGTTGAGCAGGTGGTTGCGACGTGCTCGGCAGGTGCTTCCGGCGTCTCCGGCACGTGTTTCTGGCACATCTGACTTGTGGTTCCGGCATGCCCAAGAGTTGATTCCGGTCTGTCCGGTAGGTGGTTCCGGCGTGCACGGCACGTGGTTCTGGGACGTGTCAGAGGTGGTTGCGTATGCCCAACAGGTGATTCCGGACTGTCCGCCACGTGCTTCTGGCCCGTCTGAGAGGTGGTTCCAACATGTCCGGCACGTCATTTAGGAGAGTCGTCCAAGTGGTTCTGGCGTAGCCCGCAGGTGATTTTGGCATGTCCGGCAGGTGGTTCCGCCGTGCTCGGCAGGTGGTTCAGGCATGGCCGTCACGTGGTTCCAGTCTGTCCAGGACGTGTTTCCAGGTTCTCCGGCAGGTGGTTCTGGTACGTCTGAGAGGTGGTTCCGCCATGGCTGGCAGGTGATCATGGACTGTACCCCAGGTGGTTCTGGCATAGCCAGCAGGTGATATTGGCCTGTCCGGCAGGTGGTTCCAGCGAGTCGAACAGGTGGCTCCGGCGTTCTTGGCAGGTGGTTCCGGTCTGTCCGGCAGGTGGTTCTGTGGTGTCCGGCACGAGGTTCAGTCCGAGAGGCTGTGCCGGCATGCCCCTCACGTGATTCCGGCTTGTCCCCGAAGTGGTGCTGGTGTAGCGGGCAGGTGATTTTGGCGTGTCCGGCAGGTGGTTCAGGCGAGTTGAGCAGGTGGTTGCGACGTGCTCGGCAGGTGCTTCCGGCGTCTCCGGCACGTGTTTCTGGCACATCTGACTGGTGGTTCCGGCATGCCCAAGAGTTGATTCCGGTCTGTCCGGTAGGTGGTTCCGGCGTGCACGGCACGTGGTTCTGGTACGTCTCAGAGGTGGTTGCGTATGCCCAACAGGTGATTCCGGACTGTCCGCCACGTGCTTCTGGCACGTCTGAGAGGTGGTTCCAACATGCCCGGCAGGTCATTTCGGAGAGTCGTCCAAGTGGTTCTGGCGTAGCCCGCAGGTGATTTTGGCGTGTCCGGCAGGTGGTTCCGCCGTGCTCGGCAGGTGGTTCAGGCATGGCCGTCACGTGGTTCCAGTCTGTCCAGGACGTGTTTCCAGCTTCTCCGGCAGGTGGTTCTGGTACGTCTGAGAGGTGGTTCCGCCATGGCTGGCAAGTGATCCCGGACTGTCCCCAAGGTGGTTCTGGCATAGCCAGCAGTTGATATTGGCCTGTCCGGCAGGTGGTTCCAGCGAGTCGAACAGGTGGCTCCGGCGTTCTTGGCAGCTGGTTCCGGTCTGTCCGGTAGGTGTTTCCGGCGTGTCTGGCACGTGCTTCCGTCACGTCTGAGAGGTGGTTCCGGCATGCGCGGCAGGTGATTCCGTAGCGTCAGCCAGGTGGTTCCGGCATACCCGGCAGGTGATTTTGGCGTGTCCGGGAGGTGTTTCTGGCGAGTCGAGCAGGTGGCTCCGGCATGCTCGGCAGGTGCTTCCGGAGTCTCCGGCACTTGGTTCTGGTGTGTCTGAGATCTGGTTCCGGAATGTCCGGCAGATGATACCGGAGTGTCCGCAAGTGGTTCTGGAATACCCAGCAGGTGATTTTGGCGTGTGAGGGAGGTGGTACCGGTGAGTCGAGCAGGTGGTTCCGGCGTGCTCGGCAGGTGGTTCAGGCGGTTCTGGCAGGTGGTATCCGTCTGTTCGGGGTGTGGTTCCAGCATCTCATGAACACGTTTCTGGCACGTCTGAGATGTGGTTCCAGCCGGCCCGACAGGTGTTTCCGCAGTGTCCGCCAAGCGGTTCTGGCGTAGTTGGCAGGTGATTTTGGCATGACTGGCAGGTGGTTCCAGCAAGCCTGGCAGGTGATTCCAAAGTGTTCCCCAACCGGTTGTGGCGTAGCCGGCAGGTGATTTTTGCGTGATCGGCAGGTGGTTCTGGCGAGTCGAGCAGGTGGTTCCGGCGTGCTCGGCTGGTGCTTCCGGGGTCATTGGCACGGGGTTCTGGCATGTCTGAGAGGTGGTTCCTGCATGACCGGCAAGTGATTCCGGAGTGTTCGCCAAGTGGTTCTGGCATAGTCGGCAGGTGATTTTGGCATGTCCGGCAGGTGGTTCAGGCGAGTTGAGCAGGTGGTTCCAACGTGCTTGGCAGGTGCTTCCGGCGTCTCCGGCACGTGTATCTGGCACATCTGACAGGTGGTTCCGGCATGCCCGAAAGGTGATTCCGGTCTGTCCGGTAGGTGGTTCCAGCCTGCACGGCATGTGGTTCTGGTACGTCTCAGAGGTGGTTGCGCATGCCCAACAGGTGATTCCGGACTGTCCTCCACATGGTTCTGGCACGTCTGAGAGGTGGTTCCGGCATGCCCGGCAGGTCATCCCAGAGAGTCCTCCAAGTGGTTCTGGCATAACACGCAGCTGATTTTGGCGTGTCTGGCAGGTTGTTCCGTTGTGCTTGGCAGGTGGTTCAGGCTTGGCCGGCAGGTGGTTCCAGACTGTCCAGGACGTGTTTCCAGCTTCTCCGGCAGGTGGTTCTGGTACGTCTGAGAGGTGGTTCCGCCAGGGCTGGCAGGTGATTCCGGACCATCCCCCAGGTGGTTCTGGCATAGCCAGCAGTTGATATTGGCCTGTCCGGGAGGTGGTTCCAGCGAGTCGAACAGGAGGCTCCGGCGTGCTCGGCAGGTGGTTCCGGTCTGTCCGGTAGGTGTTTCCGTCGTGTCTGGCACGTGCTTCCGGCATGCGCGGCAGGTGACTCCATAGTGTCCGCCAGGTGGTTCTGGCATACCCGGCAGGTGATTTTGGCGTGTCCGGCAGGTGTTTCTGGCGAGTCGAGCAGGTGGCTCCGGCATGCTCGGCAGGTGCTTCCGGCGTCTCCGGCACTTGGTTCTGGTGTGTCTGAGAGCTGGTTCCGGCATGTCCGGCAGATGATTCCGGAGTGTCTGCCAACTGGTTCTGACATGCCCGGCTGGTGATTTGGGCATGTCAGGTAGGTGGTTCCGGCGAGTCGAGCAGTTGGTTCCGGCGTGCTCAGCAGGTGGTTCAGCCGGTTCTGGCAGGTGTTTTCCGTCTGTTCGGGGTGTGGTTCCAGCATCTCATGCACATGGTTCTGGCACGTCTGAGATGTGGTTCCGGCCGGCCCGACAGGTGTTTCCACAGTGTCCGCCAAGTGGCACTGGCGTAGTTGGCAGGTGATTTTTGCGTGTCCGGCAGGTGGTTCTGGCGAGTCGATCAGGTGCTTCCGGCGTGCTCGGCAGGTGCTTCCGGGGTCATTGGCACGTGGTTCTGGCATATCTGAGAGGTGGTTCCGGCATGCCCGGCAGGTGATTCCGGAGTGTTCGCCAAGTGTTTCCGGCGTAGCCGGCAGGTGATTTTGCATGTCCAGCGGTCGTTCCAGCGGGTCAAGCCGGTGTTTCCGGCGTGTCCGGCAGGTGGTTCCGGTCTGTCCAGCAGGTGGTTCTGTGGTGTCCGGCACGAGGTTCAGTCTGAGAGGCTGTGCCGGCATGACCCTCACGTGATTCCGGCTTGTCCCCGAAGTGGTGCTGGTGTAGCGGGCAGGTGATTTTGGCGTGTCCAGCAGGTGGTTCAGGCGAGTTGAGCAGGTGGTTGCGACGTGCTCGGCAGGTGCTTCCGGCGTCTCCGGCACGTGTTTCTGGCACATCTGACTGGTGGTTCCGGCATGCCCAAAAGGTGATTCCGGTCTGTCCGGTAGGTGGTACCGGCGTGCACGGCACATGGTTCTGGTACGTGTCAGAGGTGGTTGCGTATGCCCAACAGGTGATTCCGGACTGTCCGCCACGTGCTTCTGGCACGTCTGAGAGGTGGTTCCAACATGCCCGGCAGGTCATTTCGGAGAGTCGTCCAAGTGGTTCTGGCGTAGCCCGCAGGTGATTTCGGAGTGTCCTGCAGGTGGTTCCGCCGTGCTCGGCAGGTGGTTCAGGCATGGCCGTCACGTGGTTCCAGTCTGTCCAGGACGTGTTTCCAGCTTCTCCGGCAGGTCGTTCTGGTACGTCTGAGAGGTGGTTCCGCCTTGGCTGGCAGGTGATCCCGGACTGTCCCCCAGGTGGTTCTGGCATAGCCAGCAGTTGATATTGGCCTGTCCGTCAGGTGGTTCCAGCCAGTCGAACAGGTGGCTCCGGCGTGCTCGGCAGGTGGTTCCGGTCTGTCCGGTAGGTGCTTCCGGCGTGTCCGGCACGTGCTTCCGGCACGTCTGAGAGGTGGTTCCGGCATGCGCGACAGGTGGTTTCGGAGTGTCAGCCAGGTGGTTCTGGCGTACCCGGCAGGTGATTTTGGCGTGTCCGGCAGGTGTTTCTGGCGAGTCGAGCAGGTGGCTCCGGCATGCTCAGCAGGTGCTTCCGGCGTCTCCGGCACGTGGTTCTGGTGTGTCTGAGAGCTGGTTCCGGCATGTCCGGCAGATGATTCCGGAGTGCCCGCCACGTGGTTCTGGCATACCCGGCTGGTGATTTGGGCATGTCAGGTAGGTGGTTCCGGCGAGTTGTGCAGGTGGCTCCGGCGTGCTCGGCAGGTTGTTCAGACGGGTCTGGCAGGTGTTTTCCGTCTGTTCGGGGTGTGGTTCCAGCATCTCATGCACATGGTTCTGGCACGTGTGAGATGTGGTTCCGGCCGGCCCGACAGGTGTTTCCACAGTGTCCGCCAAGTGGTACTGGCGTAGTTGGCAGGTGATTTTGGCATGACCGGCAGGTGGTTCCAGCAAGCCCGGCAGGTGATTCCGAAGTGTTCCCCAACTGGTTGTGGCGTAGCCGGCAGGCGATTTTGGCGTGTCCGGCAGGTGGTTCTGGCGAGTCGAGCAGGTGGTTCCGGCGTGCTCGGCAGGTGCTTCCGGGGTCATTGGCACGTGGTTCTGGCATATCTGAGAGGTGGTTCCGGCATGCCCGGGAGGTGATTCCGGAGTGTTCGCCAAGTGTTTCCGGCGTAGCCGGCAGGTGATTTTGCATGTCCAGCGGTCGTTCCGGCGGGTCGAGCCGGTGGTTCCGGCGTGTCCGGCAGGTGGTTCCGGTCTGTCCGGCAGGTGGTTCTGTGGTGTCCGGCACGAGGTTCAGTCTGAGAGGCTGTGCCGGCATGCCCCTCACGTGATTCCGGCTTGTCCCCGAAGTGGTGCTGGTGTAGCGGGCAGGTGATTTTGGCGTGTCCGGCAGGTGGTTCAGGCGAGTTGAGCAGGTGGTTGCGACGTGCTCGGCAGGTGCTTCCGGCGTCTCCGGCACGTGTTTCTGGCACATTTGAATGGTGGTTCCGGCATGCCCAAAAGTTGATTCCGGTCTGTCCGGTAGGTGGTTCCGGCGTGCACGGCACGTGGTTCTGGTACGTGTCAGAGGTGGTTGCGTATGCCCGACAGGTGATTCCGGAGTGTCCGCCAAGTGGTTCTGGCATACCCAGCAGGTGATTTTGGCGTGTCAGGGAGGTGGTACCGGTGAGTCGAGCAGGTGGTTATGGCGTGCTCGGCAGGTGGTTCAGGCGGTTCTGGCAGGTGGTATCCGTCTGTTCGGGGTGTGGTTCCAGCATCTCATGAACACGTTTCTGGCACGTCTGAGATGTGGTTTCAGCCGGCCCGACAGGTGTTCTCGCAGTGTCCGCCAAGCGGTTCTGGCGTAGTTGGCAGGTGATTTTGGCATTACTGGCAGGTGGTTCCAGCAACCCTGGCAGGTGATTCCAAAGTGTTCACCAACTGGTTGTGGCGTAGCCGGCAGATGATTTTTGCGTGATCGGCAGGTGGTTCTGGCGAGTCGAGCAGGTGGTTCCGGCGTGCTCGGCTGGTGCTTCCGGGGTCATTGGCACGGGGTTCTGGCATGTCTGAGAGGTGGTACCTGCATGCCCGGCAAGTGATTCAGGAGTGTTCGGCAAGAGGTTCTGGCATAGTCGGCAGGTGATTTTGGCATGTCCGGCAGGTGGTTCAGGCGAGTTGAGCAGGTGGTTCCAACGTGCTTGGCAGGTGCTTCCGGCGTCTCCGGCACGTGTTTCTGGCACATCTGACAGGTGGTTCCGGCATGCCCGAAAGGTGATTCCGGTCTGTCCGGTAGGTGGTTCCAGCCTGCACGGCATGTGGTTCTGGTACGTCTCAGAGGTGGTTGCGCATGCCCAACAGGTGATTCCGGACTGTCCGCCACATGGTTCTGGCACGTCTGAGAGGTGGTTCCGGCATGCCCGGCAGGTCATCCCAGAGAGTCCTCCCAGTGGTTCTGGCATAACACGCAGGTGATTTTGGCGTGTCTGGCAGGTTGTTCCGTTGTGCTTGGCAGGTGGTTCAGGCATGGCCGGCAGGTGGTTCCAGACTGTCCAGGACGTGTTTCCAGCTTCTCCGGCAGGTGGCTCTGGTACGTCTGAGAGGTGGTTCCGCCATGGCTGGCAGGTGATTCCGGACCGTCCGCCAGGTGGTTCTGGCATAGCCAGCAGTTGATATTGGCCTGTCCGGCAAGTGGTTCCAGCGAGTCGAACAGGTGGCTCCGGCGTGCTCGGCAGGTGGTTCCGGTCTGTCCGGCAGGTGGTTCTGTGGTGTCCGGCACGAGGTTCAGTCTGAGAGGCTGTGCCGGCATGCCCCTCACGTGATTCCGGCTTGTCCCCGAAGTGGTGCTGGTGTAGCGGGCAGGTGATTTTGGCGTGTCCGGCAGGTGGTTCAGGCGAGTTGAGCAGGTGGTTGCGACGTGCTCGGCAGGTGCTTCCGGCGTCTCCGGCACGTGTTTCTGGCACATCTGACAGGTGGTTCCGGCATGCCCAAAAGTTGATTCCGGTCTGTCCGGTAGGTGGTTCCGGCGTGCTCGGCACGTGGTTCTGGTACGTGTCAGAGGTGGTTGCGTATGCCCAACAGGTGATTCCGGACTGTCCGCCACGTGCTTCTGGCACGTCTGAGAGGTGGTTCCAACATGCCCGGCAGGTCATTTCGAGGTGTGGTTCCAGCATCTCATGAACACGTTTCTGGCACGTCTGAGATGTGGTTCCAGCTGGCCCGACAGGTGTTTCCGGAGTGTCCGCCAAGCGGTTCTGGCGTAGTTGGCAGGTGATTTGGGCATGACTGGCAGGTGGTTCCAGCAAGCCTGGCAGGTGATTCCAAAGTGTTCACCAACTGGTTGTGGCGTAGCCGGCAGGTGATTTTTGCGTGATCGGCAGGTGGTTCTGGCGAGTCGAGCAGGTGGTTCTGGCGTGCTCGGCTGCTGCTTCCGGGGTCATTGGCACGGGGTTCTGGCATGTCTGAGATGTGGTTCCTGCATGCCCGGCAAGTGATTCCGGAGTGCTCGCCAAGTGGTTCTGGCATAGTCGGCAGGTGATTTTGGCATGTCCGGCAGGTGGTTCAGGCGAGTTGAGCAGGTGGTTCCAACGTGCTTGGCAGGTGCTTCCGGCGTCTCCGGCACGTGTTTCTGGCACATCTGACAGGTGGTTCCGGCATGCCCGAAAGGTGATTCCGGTCTGTCCGGTAGGTGGTTCCAGCCTGCACGGCATGTGGTTCTGGTACGTCTCAGAGGTGGTTGCGCATGCCCAACAGGTGATTCCGGACTGTCCGCCACATGGTTCTGGCACGTCTGAGAGGTGGTTCCGGCATGCCCGGCAGGTCATCCCAGAGAGTCCTCCAAGTGGTTCTGGCATAACACGCAGGTGATTTTGGCGTGTCTGGCAGGTTGTTCCGTTGTGCTTGGCAGGTGGTTCAGGCTTGGCCGGCAGGTGGTTCCAGACTGTCCAGGACGTGTTTCCAGCTTCTCCGGCAGGTGGTTCTGGTACGTCTGAGAGGTGGTTCCGCCATGGCTGGCAGGTGATTCCGGACCGTCCCCCAGGTGGTTCTGGCATAGCCAGCAGTTGATATTGGACTGTCCGGCAGGTGGTTCCAGCGAGTCGAACAGGTGGCTCCGGCGTGCTCGGCAGGTGGTTCCGGTCTGTCCGGTAGGTGATTCCGGCGTCTCCGGCACGTGCTTCCGGCACGTCTGAAAGCTGGTTCCGGCATGTCCGGCAGATGATTCCGGAGTGTCCGCCAAGTGGTTCTGGCATACCCGGCTGGTGATTTGGGCATGTCTGGTAGGTGGCTCCGGCGTGCTCGGCAGGTCGTTCAGACGGGTCTGGCAGGTGTTTTCCGTCTGTTCGGGGTGTGGTTCCAGCATCTCATGCACATGGTTCTGGCACGTCTGAGATGTGGTTCCGGCCAGCCCGACAGGTGTTTCCACAGTGTCCGCCAAGTGGTACTGGCGTAGTTGGCAGGTGATTTTGGCATGACCGGCAGGTGGTTGCAGCAAGCCCGGCAGGTGATTCCGAAGTGTTCCACAACTGGTTGTGGCGTAGCCGGCAGGTGATTTTTGCGTGTCCGGCAGGTGGTTCTGGCATATCTGAGAGGTGGCTCCGGAGTGCCTGGCAGGTGATTCCGGAGTGTTCGCCAAGGGCTTCCGGCGTAGCCGGCAGGTGAGTTTGCATGTCCAGAGGTCGTTCCGGCGGGTCGAGCCGGTGGTTGCGGCGTGTCCGGCAGGTGGTTCCGGTCTGTCCGGCAGGTGGTTCTGTGGTGTCCGGCACGAGGTTCAGAATGAGAGGCTATGCCGGCATGCCCCTCACGTGATTCCGGCTTGTCCCCGAAGTGGTGCTGGTGTAGCGGGCAGGTGATTTTGGCGTGTCCGGCAGGTGGTTCAGGCGAGTTGAGCAGGTGGTTGCGACGTGCTCGGCACGTGCTTCCGGCGTCTCCGGCACTTGGTTCTGGTGTGTCTGACAGCTGGTTCCGGCATGTCCGGCAGATGATTCCGGAGTGTCCGCCAAGTGGTTCTGGCATACCCAGCAGGTGATTTTGGCGTGTCAGGGAGGTGGTACCGGTGAGTCGAGCAGGTGGCTCCGGCGTGCTCAGCAGGTGGTTCAGGCGGTTCTGGCAGGTGGTATCCGTCTGTTCGGGGTGTGGTTCCAGCATCGCATGAACACGTTTCTGGCACGTCTGAGATGTGGTTCCAGCCGGCCCGACAGGTGTTTCCGCAGTGTCCGCCAAGCGGTTCTGGCGTAGTTGGCAGGTGATTTTGGCATGACTGGCAGGTGGTTCCAGCAAGCCTGGCAGGTGATTCCAAAGTGTTCCGCAACTGGTTGTGGTGTAGCCGGCAGGTGATTTTTCCGTGATCGGCAGGTGGTTCTGGCGAGTCGAGCAGGTGGTTCCGGCGTGCTCGGCTGGTGCTTCCGGGGTCATTGGCACGGGGTTCTGGCATGTCTGAGAGGTGGTTCCTGCATGCCCGGCAAGTGATTCCGGAGTGTTCGCCAAGTGGTTCTGGCATAGTCGGCAGGTGATTTTGGCATGTCCGGCAGGTGGTTCAGGCGAGTTGAGCAGGTGGTTCCAACGTGCTTGGCAGGTGCTTCCGGCGTCTCCGGCACGTGTTTCTGGCACATCAGACAGGTGGTTCCGGCATGCCCGAAAGGTGATTCCGGTCTGTCCGGTAGGTGGTTCCAACCTGCACGGCATGTGGTTCTGGTACGTCTCAGAGGTGGTTGCGCATGCCCAACAGGTGATTCCGGACTGTCCGCCACATGGTTCTGGCACGTCTGAGAGGTGGTTCCGGCATGCCCGGCAGGTCATCCCAGAGAGTCCTCCAAGTGGTTCTGGCACAACACGCAGGTGATTTTGGCGTGTCTGGCAGGTTGTTCCGTTGTGCTTGGCAGGTGGTTCAGGCTTGGCCGGCAGGTGGTTCCAGACTGTCCAGGACGTGTTTCCAGATTCTCCGGCAGGTGGTTCTGGTACGTCTGAGAGGTGGTTCCGCCATGGCTGGCAGGCGATTCCGGACCGTCCCCCAGGTGGTTCTGGCATAGCCAGCAGTTGATATTGGCCTGTCCGGCAGGTGGTTCCAGCCAGTCGAACAGGTGGCTCCGGCGTGCTCGGCAGGTGGTTCCGGTCTGTCCGGTAGGTGCTTCCGGCGTGTCCGGCACGTGCTTCCGGCACGTCTGAGAGGTGGTTCCGGCATGCGCGACAGGTGGTTTCGGAGTGTCCGCCAGGTGGTTCTGGCGTACCCGGCAGGTGATTTTGGCGTGTCCGGCAGGTGTTTCTGGCGAGTCGAGCAGGTGGCTCCGGCATGCTCGGCAGGTGCTTCCGGCGTCTCCGGCACGTGGTTCTGGTGTGTCTGAGAGCTGGTACCGGCATGTCCGGCAGATGATTCCGGAGTGCCCGCCAAGTGGTTCTGGTATACCCGGCTGGTGATTTGGGCATGTCAGGTAGGTGGTTCCGGCGAGTCGAGCAGGTGGTTCCGGCGTGCTCGGCAGGTTGTTCAGACGGGTCTGGCAGGTGTTTTCCGTCTGTTCTGGGTGTGGTTCCAGCATCTCATGCACATGGTTCTGGCACGTCTGAGATGTGGTTCCGGCCGGCCGACAGGTGTTTCCACAGTGTCCGCCAAGTGGTACGGCGTAGTTGGCAGGTGATTTTGGCATGACCGGCAGGTGGTTCCAGCAAGCCCGGCAGGTGATTCCGAAGTGTTCCCCAACTGGTTGTGGCGTAGCCGGCAGGTGATTTTTGCGTGTCCGGCAGGTGGTTCTGGCGAGTCGAGCAGGTGGTTCCGGCGTGCTCGGCAGGTGCTTCCGGCGTCTCCGGCACTTGGTTCTGGTGTGTCTGAGAGCTGGTTCCGGCATGTCCGGCAGATGATTCCGGAGTGTCCGCCAAGTGGTTCTGGCATACCCAGCAGGTGATTTTGGCGTGTCAGGGAGGTGGTACCGGTGAGTCGAGCAGGTGGTTCCGGCGTGATCAGCAGGTGGTTCAGGCGGTTCTGGCAGGTGGTATCTGTCTGTTCGGGGTGTGGTTCCAGCATCTCATGAACACGTTTCTGGCACGTCTGAGATGTGGTTCCAGCCGGCCCGACAGGTGTTTCCGCAGTGTCCGCCAAGCGGTTCTGGCGTAGTTGTCAGGTGATTTTGGCATGACTGGCAGGTGGTTCCAGCAAGCCTGGCAGGTGATTCCAAGTGTTCACCAACTGGCTGTGGCGTAGCCGGCAGGTGATTTTTGCGTGATCGGCAGGTGTTTCTGGCGAGTCGAGCAGGTGGTTCCGGCGTGCTCGGCTGGTGCTTCCGGGGTCATTGGCACGGGGTTCTGGCATGTCTGAGAGGTGGTTCCTGCATGCCCGGCAAGTGATTCCGGAGTGTTCGCCAAGTGGTTCTGGCATAGTCGGCAGGTGATTTTGGCATGTCCGGCAGGTGGTTCAGGCGAGTTGAGCAGGTGGTTCCAACGTGCTTGGCAGGTGCTTCCGGCGTCTCCGGCACGTGTTTCTGGCACATCTGACAGGTGGTTCCGGCATCCCCGAAAGGTGATTCCGGTCTGTCCGGTAGGGGGTTCCAGCCGGCACGGCATGTGGTTCTGGTACGTCTCAGAGGTGGTTGCGCATGCCCAACAGGTGATTCCGGACTGTCCGCCACATGGTTCTGGCACGTCTGAGAGGTGGTTCCGGCATGCCTGGCAGGTCATCCCAGAGAGTCCTCCAAGTGGTTCTGGCATAACACGCAGGTGATTTTGGCGTGTCTGGCAGGTTGTTCTGTTGTGCTTGGCAGGTGGTTCAGGCTTGGCCGGCAGGTGGTTCCAGACTGTCCAGGACGTGTTTCCAGCTTCTCCGGCTGGTGGTTCTGGTACGTCCGAGAGGTGGTTCCGCCATGGCTGGCAGGCGATTCCGGACCGTCCCCCAGGTGGTTCTGGCATAGCCAGCAGTTGATATTGGCCTGTCCGGCAGGTGGTTCCAGCGAGTCGAACAGGTGGCTGTGGCGTGCTCGAAAGGTGGTTCCGGTCAGTCCAGTAGGTGATTCCGGCGTGTCCGGCACGTGCTTCCGGCACGTCTGAGAGGTGGTTTCGGCATGCGCGACAGGTGATTTCGGAGTGTCCGCAAGGTGGTTCTGGCGTACCCGGCAGGTGATTATGGCGTGTCCAGCAGGTGTTTCTGGCGAGTCGAGCAGGTGGCTCCGGCATGCTCGGCAGGTGCTTCCGGCGTCTCCGGCACGTGGTTCTGGTGTGTCTGAGAGCTGGTTCCGGCATGTCCGGCAGATGATTCCGGAGTGTCCGCCAAGTGGTTCTGGTATACCCGGCTGGTGATTTGGGCATGTCAGGTAGGTGGTTCCGGCGAGTCGAGCAGGTGGTTCCGGCGTGCTCGGCAGGTTGTTCAGACGGGTCTGGCAGGTGTTTTCCGTCTGTTCTGGGTGTGGTTCCAGCATCTCATGCACATGGTTCTGGCACGTCTGAGATGTGGTTCCGGCCGGCCGACAGGTGTTTCCACAGTGTCCGCCAAGTGGTACGGCGTAGTTGGCAGGTGATTTTGGCATGACCGGCAGGTGGTTCCAGCAAGCCCGGCAGGTGATTCCGAAGTGTTCCCCAACTGGTTGTGGCGTAGCCGGCAGGTGATTTTTGCGTGTCCGGCAGGTGGTTCTGGCGAGTCGAGCAGGTGGTTCCGGCGTGCTCGGCAGGTGCTTCAGGGGTCATTGGCACGTGGTTCTGGCATATCTGAGAGGTGGTTCCGGCATGCCCGGCAGGTGATTCCGGAGTGTTCGCCAAGTGTTTCCGGCGTAGCCGGCAGGTGAGTTTGCATGTCCAGCGGTCGTTCCGGCGGGTCGAGCCGGTGGTTCCGGCGTGTCCGGCAGGTGGTTCCGGTCTGTCCGGCAGGTGGTTCTGTGGTGTCCGGCACGAGGTTCAGTCTGAGAGGCTGTGCCGGCATGCCCCTCACGTGATTCCGGCTTGTCCCCGAAGTGGTGCTGGTGAAGCGGGCAGGTGATTTTGGCGTGTCCGGCAGGTGGTTCAGGCGAGTTGAGCAGGTGGTTGCGACGTGCTCGGCAGGTGCTTCCGGCGTCTCCGGCACGTGCTTCTGGCACATCTGTCAGGTGGTTCCGGCATGCCCGAAAGGTGATTCCGGTCTGTCCGGTAGGTGGTTCCAGCCTGCACAGCATGTGGTTCTGGTACGTCTCAGAGGTGGTTGCGCATGCCCAACATGTGATTCCGGACTGTCCGCCACATGGTTCTGGCACGTCTGAGAGGTGGTTCCGGCATGCCCGGCAGGTCATCCCAGAGAGTCCTCCAAGTGGTTCTGGCATAACACGCAGGTGATTTTGGCGTGTCTGGCAGGTTGTTCCGTTGTGCTTGGCAGGTGGTTCAGGCTTGGCCGGCAGGTGGTTCCAGACTGTCCAGGACGTGTTTCCAGCTTCTCCGGCAGGTGGTTCTGGTACGTCTGAGAGGTGGTTCCGCCATGGCTGGCAGGCGATTCCGGACCGTCCCCCAGGTGGTTCTGGCATAGCCAGCAGTTGATATTGGCCTGTCCGGCAGGTGGTTCCAGCGAGTCGAACAGGTGGCTCCGGCGTGCGCGGCAGGTGGTTCCGGTCTGTCCGGTAGGTGATTCCAGCGTGTCCGGCACGTGCTTCCGGCACGTCTGAGAGGTGGTTCCGGCAGGCGCGACAGGTGATTTCGGAGTGTCCGCCAGGTGGTTCTGGCGTACCCGGCAGGTGATTTTGGCGTGTCCGGCAGGTGGTTCCGCCGTGCTCGGCAGGTGGTTCAGGCATGGCCGTCACGTGGTTCCAGTCTGTCCAGGACGTGTTTCCAGCTTCTCCAGCAGGTGGTTCTGGTACGTCTCAGAGGTGGTTCCGCCATGGCTGGCAGGTGATCCCGGACTGTCCCCAAGGTGGTTCTGGCATAGCCAGCAGTTGATATTGGACTGTCTGGCAGGTGGTTCCAGCGAGTCGAACACGTGGCTCCGGCGTTCTTGGCAGGTGGTTCCGGTCTGTCCGGAAGGTGTTTCCGGCGTGTCTGGCACGTGCTTCCGGCATGCGCGGCAGGTGATTCCGTAGTGTCCGCCAGGTGGTTCTGGCATACCCGGCAGGTGATTTTGGCGTGTCCGGCAGGTGTTTCTGGCGAGTCGAGCAGGTGGCTCCGGCATGCTCGGCAGGTGCTTCCGGCGTCTCCGGCACGTGGTTCTGGTGTGTCTGAGAGCTGGTTCCGGCATGTCCGGCAGATGATTCCGGAGTGTCCGCCAAGTGGTTCTGGCATACCCAGCAGGTGATTTTGGCGTGTCAGGGAGGTGGTACCGGTGAGTCGAGCAGGTGGTTCCGGCGTGCTCGGCAGGTGGTTCAGGCGGTTCTGGCAGGTGGCATCTGTCTGTTCGGGGTGTGGTTCCAGCATCTCATGAACACGTTTCTGGCACGTCTGAGATGTGGTTCCAGCCGGCCCGACAGGTGTTTCCGCAGTGTCCACCAAGCGGTTCTGGCGTAGTTGGCAGGTGATTTTGGCATGACTGGCAGGTGGTTCCAGCAAGCCTGGCAGGTGATTCCAAAGTGTTCACCAACTGGTTGTGGCGTAGCCGGCAGGTGATTTTTGCGTGATCGGCAGGTGGTTCTGGCGAGTCGAGCAGGTGGTTCCGGCGTGCTCGGCTGGTGCTTCCGGGGTCATTGGCACGGGGTTCTGGCATGTCTGAGAGGTGGTTCCTGCATGCCCGGCAAGTGATTCCGGAGTGTTCGCCAAGTGGTTCTGGCATAGTCGGCAGGTGATTTTGGCATGTCCGGCAGGTGGTTCAGGCGAGTTGAGCAGGTGGTTCCAACGTGCTTGGCAGGTGCTTCCGGCGTCTCCGGCACGTGTTTCTGGCACATCTGACAGGTGGTTCCGGCATGCCCGAAAGGTGATTCCGGTCTGTCCAGTAGGTGGTTCCAGCCTGCACGGCATGTGGTTCTGGTACGTCTCAGAGGTGGTTGCGCATGCCCAACAGGTGATTCCGGACTGTCCGCCACATGGTTCTGGCACGTCTGAGAGGTGGTTCCGGCATGCCCGGCAGGTCATCCCAGAGAGTCCTCCAAGTGGTTCTGGCATAAAACGCAGCTGATTTTGGCGTGTCTGGCAGGTTGTTCCGTTGTGCTTGGCAGGTGGTTCAGGCTTGGACGGCAGGTGGTTCCAGACTGTCCAGGACGTGTTTCCAGCTTCTCCGGCAGGTGGTTCTGGTACGTCTGAGAGGTGGTTCCGCCATGGCTGGCAGGTGATTCCGGACCGTCCCCCAGGTGGTTCTGGCATAGCCAGCAGTTGATATTGGCCTGTCCGGCAGGTGGTTCCAGCGAGTCGAACAGGTGGCTCCGGCGTGCTCGGCAGGTGGTTCCGGTCTGTCCGGCAGGCGATTCCGGCGTGTCCGGCACGTGCTTCCGGCAGGTCTGAGAGGTGGTTCCGGCATGCGCGACAGGTGTTTTCGGAGTGTCCGCCAGGTGGTTCTGGCGTACCCGGGAGGTGATTTTGGCGTATCCGGCAGGTGTTTCTGGCGAGTCGAGCAGGTGGCTCCGGCATGCTCAGCAGGTGCTTCCGGCGTCTCCGGCACGTGGTTCTGGTGTGTCTGACAGCTGGTTCCGGCATGTCCGGCAGATTATTCCGGAGTGTCCGCCAAGTGGTTCTGGCATACCCGGCTGGTGATTTGGGCATGTCAGGTAGGTGGTTCCGGCGAGTCGAGCAGGTGGCTCCGGCGTGCTCGGCAGGTTGTTCAGACGGGTCTGGCAGGTGCTTTCCGTCTGTTCGGGGTGTGGTTCCAGCATCTCATGCACATGGTTCTGGCACGTCTGAGATGTGGCTCCGGCCGGCCCGACAGGTGTTTCCACAGTGTCCGCCAAGTGGTACTGGCGTAGTTGGCAGGTGATTTTGGCATGACCGGCAGGTGGTTCCAGCAAGCCCGGCAGGTGATTCCGAAGTGTTCCCCAACTGGTTGTGGCGTAGCCGGCAGGTGATTTTTGCGTGTCCGGCAGGTGGTTCTGGCGAGTCGAGCAGGTGGTTCCAGCGTGCTCGGCAGGTGCTTCCGGGGTCATTGGCACGTGGTTCTGGCATACTTGAGAGGTGGTTCCGGCATGCCCGGGAGGTGATTCCGGAGTGTTCGCCAAGTGTTTCCGGCGTAGCCGGCAGGTGAGTTTGCATGTCCAGCGGTCGTTCCGGCGGGTCGAGCCGGTGGTTCCGGCGTGTCCGGCAGGTGGTTCCGGTCTGTCCGGCAGGTGGTTCTGTGGTGTCCGGCACGAGGTTCAGTCTGAGAGGCTGTGCCGGCATGCCCCTCACGTGATTCCGGCTTGTCCCCGAAGTGGTGCTGGTGAAGCGGGCAGGTGATTTTGGCGTGTCCAGCAGGTGTTTCTGGCGAGTCGAGCATGTGGCTCCGGCATGCTCGGCAGGTGCTTCCGGCGTCTCCGTCACTTGGTTCTGGTGTGTCTGAGAGCTGGTTCCGGCATGTCCGGCAGATGATTCCGGAGTGTCTGCCAACTGGTTCTGGCATGCCCGGCTGGTGATTTGGGCATGTCAGGTAGGTGGTTCTGGCGAGTCGAGCAGGTGGCTCCGGCGTGCTCGGCCGGTTGTTCAGCTGGGTCTGGCAGGTGTTTTCCGTCTGTTCGTGGTGTGGTTCCAGCATCTCATGCACATGGTTCTGGCACGTCTGAGATGTGGTTCCGGCCGGCCCGACAGGTGTTTCCACAGTGTCCGCCAAGTGGTACTGGCGTAGTTGGCAGGTGATTTTGGCATGACCGGCAGGTGGTTGCAGCAAGCCCGGCAGGTGATTCCGAAGTGTTCCCCAACTGGTTGTGGCATAGCCGGCAGGTGATTTTTGCGTGTCCGGCAGGTGGTTCTGGCGAGTCGAGCAGGTGGTTCCGGCGTGTCCGGCAGGTGGTTCCGGTCTGTCCAGCAGGTGGTTCTGTGGTGTCCGGCACGAGGTTCAGTCTGAGAGGCTGTGCCGGCATGCCCCTCACGTGATTCCGGCTTGTCCCCGAAGTGGTGCTGGTGTAGCGGGCAGGTGATTTTGGCGTGTCCGGCCGGTTTTTCAGGCGAGTTGAGCAGGTGGTTGCGACGTGCTCGGCAGGTGCTTCCGGCGTCTCCGGCACGTGTTTCTGGCACATTTGAATGGTGGTTCCGGCATGCCCAAAAGTTGATTGCGGTCTGTCCGGTAGGTGGTTCCGGCGTGCACGGCACGTGCTTCTGGTACTTGTCAGAGGTGGTTGCGTATGCCCGACAGGTGATTCCGGACTGTCCGCCACGTGCTTCTGGCACGTCTGAGAGGTGGTTCCAACATGCCCGGCAGGTCAGTTCGAGGTGTGCTTCCAGCATCTCATGAACACGTTTCTGGCACGTCTGAGATGTGGTTCCAGCCGGCCCGACAGGTGTTTCCGCAGTGTCCGCCAAGCGGTTCTGGCGTAGTTGGCAGGTGATTTGGGCATGACTGGCAGGTGGTTCCAGCAAGCCTGGCAGGTGATTCCAAAGTGTTCACCAACTGGTTGTGGCATAGCCGGCCGGTGATTTTTGCGTGATAGGCAGGTGGTTCTGGCGTGCTCGGCTGCTGCTTCCGGGGTCATTGGCACGGGGTTCTGGCATGTCTGAGAGGTGGTTCCTGCATGCCCGGCAAGTGATTCCGGAGTGCTCGCCAAGTGGTTCTGGCATAGTCGGCAGGTGATTTTGGCATGTCCGGCAGGTGGTTCAGGCGAGTTGAGCAGGTGGTTCCAACGTGCTTGGCAGGTGCTTCCGGCGTCTCCGGCACGTGTTTCTGGCACATCTGACAGGTGGTTCCGGCATGCCCGAAAGGTGATTCCGGTCTGTCCAGTAGGTGGTTCCAGCCTGCACGGCATGTGGTTCTGGTACGTCTCAGAGGTGGTTGCGCATGCCCAACAGGTGATTCCGGACTGTCCGCCACATGGTTCTGGCACGTCTGAGAGGTGGTTCCGGCATGCCCGGCAGGTCATCCCAGAGAGTCCTCCAAGTGGTTCTGGCATAACACGCAGGTGATTTTGGCGTGTCTGGCAGGTTGTTCCGTTGTGCTTGGCAGGTGGTTCAGGCTTGGCCGGCAGGTGGTTCCAGACTGTCCAGGACGTGTTTCCAGCTTCTCCGGCAGGTGGTTCTGGTACGTCTGAGAGGTGGTTCCGCCATGGCTGGCAGGTGATTCCGGACCGTCCCCCAGGTGGTTCTGGCATAGCCAGCAGTTGATATTGGCCTGTCCGGCAGGTGGTTCCAGCGAGTCGAACAGGTGGCTCCGGCGTGCTCGGCAGGTGGTTCCGGTCTGTCCGGTAGGTGATTCTGCGTCTCCGGCACGTGCTTCCGGCACGTCTGAGAGCTGGTTCCGGCATGTCCGGCAGATGATTCCAGAGTGTCCGCCAAGTGGTTCTGGCATACCCGGCTGGTGATTTGGGCATGTCTGGTAGGTGGCTCCGGCGTGCTCGGCAGGTTGTTCAGACGGGTGTGGCAGGTGTTTTCCGTCTGTTCGGGGTGTGGTTCCAGCATCTCATGCACATGGTTCTGGCACGTCTGAGATGTGGTTCCGGCCGGCCCGACAGGTGTTTCCACAGTGTCCGCCAAGTGGTACTGGCGTAGTTGGCAGGTGATTTTGGCATGACCGGCAGGTGGTTCCAGCAAGCCCGGCAGGTGATTCCGAAGTGTTCCCCAACTGGTTGTGGCGTAGCCGGAAGGTGATTTTTGCGTGTCCGGCAGGTGGTTCTGGCATATCTGAGAGGTGGTTACGGCATGCCCGGCAGGTGATTCCGGAGTGTTCGCCAAGTGTTTCCGGCGTAGCCGGCAGGTGGGTTTGCATGTCCAGAGGTCGTTCCGGCGGGTCGAGCCGGTGGTTCCGACGTGTCCAGCAGGTGGTTCCGGTCTGTCCGGCAGGTGGTTCTGTGGTGTCCGGCACGAGGTTCAGTCTGAGAGGCTGTGCCGGAATGCCCCTCACGTGATTCCGGCTTGTCCCCGAAGTGGTGCTGGTGTAGCGGGCAGGTGATTTTGGCGTGTCCGGCCGGTTTTTCAGGCGAGTTGAGCAGGTGGTTGCGACGTGCTCGGCAGGTGCTTCCGGCGTCTCCGGCACGTGTTTCTGGCACATTTGAATGGTGGTTCCGGCATGCCCAAAAGTTGATTCCGGTCTGTCCGGTAGGTGGTTCCGGCGTGCACGGCACGTGCTTCTGGTACGTGTCAGAGGTGGTTGCGTATGCCCGACAGGTGATTCCGGACTGTCCGCCACGTGCTTCTGGCACGTCTGAGAGGTGGTTCCAACATGCCCGGTAGGTCATTTCGGAGAGTCGTCCAAGTGGTTCTGGCGTAGCCCGCAGGTGATTTTGGCGTGTCCGGCAGGTGGTTCCGCCGTGCTCGGCAGGTGGTTCAGGCATGGCCGTCACGTGGTTCCAGTCTGTCCAGGACGTGTTTCCAGCTTCTCCGGCAGGTGGTTCTGGTACGTCTGAGAGGTGGTTCCGCCATGGCTGGCAGGTGATCCCGGACTGTCCCCAAGGTGGTTCTGGCATAGCCAGCAGTTGATATTGGCCTGTCCGGCAGGTGGTTCCAGCGAGTCGAACAGGTGGCTCCGGCGTTCTAGGCAGGTGGTTCCGGTCTGTCCGGTAGGTGTTTGCGGCGTGTCTGGCACGTGCTTCCGGCATGCGCGGCAGGTGATTCCGTAGTGTCCGCCAGGTGGTTCTGGCATACCCGGCAGGTGATTTTGGCGTGTCCGGCAGGTGTTTCTGGCGAGTCGAGCAGGTGGCTCCGGCATGCTCGGCAGGTGCTTCCGGCGTCTCCGGCACTTGGTTCTGGTGTGTCTGAGAGCTGGTTCCGGCATGTCCGGCAGATGATTCCGGAGTGTCCGCCAAGTGGTTCTGGCATACCCAGCAGGTGATTTTGGCGTGTCAGGGAGGTGGTACCGGTGAGTCGAGCAGGTGGTTCCGGCGTGATCAGCAGGTGGTTCAGGCGGTTCTGGCAGGTGGTATCTGTCTGTTCGGGGTGTGGTTCCAGCATCTCATGAACACGTTTCTGGCACGTCTGAGATGTGGTTCCAGCCGGCCCGACAGGTGTTTCCGCAGTGTCCGCCAAGCGGTTCTGGCGTAGTTGGCAGGTGATTTTGGCATGACTGGCAGGTGGTTCCAAAGTGTTCCCCAACTGGCTGTGGCGTAGCCGGCAGGTGATTTTTGCGTGATCGGCAGGTGGTTCTGGCGAGTCGAGCAGGTGGTTCCGGCGTGCTCGGCTGGTGCTTCCGGGGTCATTGGCACGGGGTTCTGGCATGTCTGAGAGGTGGTTCCTGCATGCCCGGCAAGTGATTCCGGAGTGTTCGCCAAGTGGTTCTGGCATAGTCGGCAGGTGATTTTGGCATGTCCGGCAGGTGGTTCAGGCGAGTTGAGCAGGTGGTTCCAACGTGCTTGGCAGGTGCTTCCGGCGTCTCCGGCACGTGTTTCTGGCACATCTGACAGGTGGTTCCGGCATGCCCGAAAGGTGATTCCGGTCTGTCCGGTAGGTGGTTCCAGCCTGCACGGCATGTGGTTCTGGTATGTCTCAGAGGTGGTTGCGCATGCCCAACAGGTGATTCCGGACTGTCCGCCACATGGTTCTGGCACGTCTGAGAGGTGGTTCCGGCATGCCCGGCAGGTCATCCCTGAGAGTCCTCCAAGTGGTTCTGGCATAACACGCAGGTGATTTTGGCGTGTCTGGCAGGTTGTTCCGTGGTGCTTGGCAGGTGGTTCAGGCTTGGCCGGCAGGTGGTTCCAGACTGTCCAGGACGTGTTTCCAGCTTCTCCGGCAGGTGGTTCTGGTACGTCTGAGAGGTGGTTCCGCCATGGCTGGCAGGTGATTCCGGACCGTCCCCCAGGTGGTTCTGGCATAGCCAGCAGTTGATATTGGCCTGTCTGGCAGGTGGTTCCAGTGAGTCGGACAGGTGGCTCCGGCGTGCTCGGCAGGTGGTTCCGGTCTGTCCGGTAGGTGATTCCGGCGTGTCCGGCACGTGCTTCCGGCACGTCTGAGAGGTGGTTCCGGCATGCGCGACAGGTGATTTCGGAGTGTCCGCCAGGTGGTTCTGGCGTACCCGGCAGGTGATTTTGGCGTGTCCAGCAGGTGTTTCTGGCGAGTCGAGCAGGTGGCTCCGGCATGCTCGGCAGGTGCTTCCGGCGTCTCCGGCACGTGGTTCTGGTGTGTCTGAGAGCGGGTTCCGGCATGTCCGGCAGATGATTCCGGAGTGTCCGCCAAGTGGTTCTGGCATACCCGGCTGGTGATTTTGGCATGTCAGGTAGGTGGTTCCGGAGAGTCGAGCAGGTGGCTCCGGCGTGCTCGGCAGGTTGTTCAGACGGGTCTGGCAGGTGTTTTCCGTCTGATCGGGGTGTGGTTCCAGCATCTCATGCACATGGTTCTGGCACGTCTGAGATGTGGTTCCGGCCGGCCCGACAGGTGTTTCCACAGTGTCCGCCAAGTGGTACTGGCGTAGCCGGCACTTGATTTTTGCGTGTCCGGCAGGTGGTTCTGGCGAGTCGAGGAGGTGGTTCCGGCGTGCTCGGCAGGTGCTTCCGGGGTCATTGGCACGTGGTTCTGGCATATCTGAGAGGTGGTTCCGGCCTGCCCGGCAGGTGATTCCGGAGTGTTAGCCAAGTGTTTCCGGCGTAGCCGGCAGGTGATTTTGCATGTCCAGCGGTCGTTCCGGCGGGTCGAGCCGGTGGTTCCGGCGTGTCCGGCAGGTGGTTCCGGTCTGTCCGGCAGGTGGTTCTGTGGTGTCCGGCACGAGGTTCAGTCTGAGAGGCTGTGCCGGCATGCCCCTCACGTGATTCAGGCTTGTCCCCGAAGTGGTGCTGGTGTAGCGGGCAGGTGATTTTGGCATGTCCGGCAAGTGGTTCAGGCGAGTTGAGCAGGTGGTTGCGACGTGCTCGGCAGGTGCTTCCGGCGTCTCTAGCGCGTGTTTCTGGCACATCTGAGTGGTGGTTCCGGCATGCCCAAAAGTTGATTCCGGTCTGTCCGGTAGGTGGTTCCGGCGTGCACGGCACGTGGTTCTGGTACGTGTCAGAGGTGGTTGCGTATGCCCAACAGGTGATTCCGGACTGTCCGCCACGTGCTTCTGGCACGTCTGAGAGGTGGTTCCAACATGCCCGGCAGGTCATTTCGGAGAGTCGTCCAAGTGTTTCTGGCGTAGCCCGCAGGTGATTTTGGCGTGTCCGGCAGGTGGTTCCGCCGTGCTCGGCAGGTGGTTCAGGCATGGACGTCACGTGGTTCCAGTCTGTCCAGGACGTGTTTCCAGCTTCTCCGGCAGGTGGTTCTGGTACGTCTGAGAGGTGGTTCCGCCATGGCTGGCAGGTGATCCCGGACTGTCCCCCAGGTGGTTCTGGCATAGCCAGCAGTTGATATTGGCCTGTCCGGCAGGTGGTTCCAGCGAGTCGAACAGGTGGCTCCGGCGTACTTGGCAGGTGGTTCCGGACTGTCCGGTAGGTCTTTCCGGCGTCACTGGCACGTGCTTCCGGCACGTCTGAGAGGTGGTTCCGGCATGCGCGACAGGTGATTCCGCAGTTTCCGCCAGGTGGTTCTGGAATACCCGGCAGGTGATTTTGGCATGTCCGGCAGGTGTTTCTGGCGAGTCGAGCAGGTGGCTCCGGCATGCTCGGCAGGTGCTTCCGGCGTCTCCGGCACTTGGTTCTGGTGTGTCTGAGAGCTGGTTCCGGCATGTCCGGCAGATGATTCCGGAGTGTCCGCCAAGTGGTTCTGGCATACCAAGCAGGTGATTTTGGCGTGTCAGGGAGGTGGTACCGGAGAGTAGAGCCGGTGGTTCCTGCGTGCTCATCAGGTTGTTCAGGCGGTCCTGGCAGGTGGTATCCGTCAGTTCGGGGTGTGGTTCCAGCATCTCATGAACACGTTTCTGGCACGTCTGAGATGTGGTTCCAGCCGGCCCGACAGGTGTTTCCGCAGTGTCCGCCAAGCGGTTCTGGCGTAGTTGGCAGGTGATTTTGGCATGACCGGCAGGTGGTTCCAGCAAGCCTGGCAAGTGATTCCAAAGTGTTCACCAACTGGTTGTGGCGTAGCCGGCAGGTGATTTTTGCGTGATCGGCAGGTGGTTCTGGCGAGTCGAGCACGTGGTTCCGGCGTGTTCGGCTGGTGCTTCCGGGGTCATTGGCACGGGGTTCTGGCATGTCTGAGAGGTGGTTCCTGCATGCCCGGCAAGTGATTCCGGAGTGTTCGCCAAGTGGTTCTGGCATAGTCGGCAGGTGATTTTGGCATGTCCGGCAGGTGGTTCCAGCGAGACGAACAGGTGGCTCCGGCGTTCTAGGCAGGTGGTTCCGGTCTGTCCGGTAGGTGTTTGCGGCGTGTCTGGCACGTGCTTCCGGCATGCGCGGCAGGTGATTCCGTAGTGTCCGCCAGGTGGTTCTGGCATACCCGGCAGGTGATTTTGGCGTGTCCGGCAGGTGTTTCTGGCGAGTCGAGCAGGTGGCTCCGGCATGCTCGGCAGGTGCTTCCGGCGTCTCCGGCACTTGGTTCTGGTGTGTCTGAGAGCTGGTTCCGGCATGTCCGGCAGATGATTCCGGAGTGTCCGCCAAGTGGTTCTGGCATACCCAGCAGGTGATTTTGGCGTGTCAGGGAGGTGGTACCGGTGAGTCGAGCAGGTGGTTCCGGCGTGATCAGCAGGTGGTTCAGGCGGTTCTGGCAGGTGGTATCTGTCTGTTCGGGGTGTGGTTCCAGCATCTCATGAACACGTTTCTGGCACGTCTGAGATGTGGTTCCAGCCGGCCCGACAGGTGTTTCCGCAGTGTCCGCCAAGCGGTTCTGGCGTAGTTGGCAGGTGATTTTGGCATGACTGGCAGGTGGTTCCAAAGTGTTCCCCAACTGGCTGTGGCGTAGCCGGCAGGTGATTTTTGCGTGATCGGCAGGTGGTTCTGGCGAGTCGAGCAGGTGGTTCCGGCGTGCTCGGCTGGTGCTTCCGGGGTCATTGGCACGGGGTTCTGGCATGTCTGAGAGGTGGTTCCTGCATGCCCGGCAAGTGATTCCGGAGTGTTCGCCAAGTGGTTCTGGCATAGTCGGCAGGTGATTTTGGCATGTCCGGCAGGTGGTTCAGGCGAGTTGAGCAGGTGGTTCCAACGTGCTTGACAGGTGCTTCCGGCGTCTCCGGCACGTGCTTCTGGCACATCTGACAGGTGGTTCCGGCATGCCCGAAAGGTGATTCCGGTCTGTCCGGTAGGTGGTTCCAGCCTGCACAGCATGTGGTTCTGGTACGTCTCAGAGGTGGTTGCGCATGCCCAACATGTGATTCCGGACTGTCCGCCACATGGTTCTGGCACGTCTGAGAGGTGGTTCCGGCATGCCCGGCAGGTCATCCCAGAGAGTCCTCCAAGTGGTTCTGGCATAACACGCAGGTGATTTTGGCGTTTCTGGCAGGTTGTTCCGTTGTGCTTGGCAGGTGGTTCAGGCTTGGCCGGCAGGTGGTTCCAGACTGTCCAGGACGTGTTTCCAGCTTGTCCGGCAGGTGGTTCTGGTACGTCTGAGAGGTGGTTCCGCCATGGCTGGCAGGCGATTCCGGACCGTCCCCCAGGTGGTTCTGGCATAGCCAGCAGTTGATATTGGCCTGTCCGGCAGGTGGTTCCAGCGAGTCGAACAGGTGGCTCCGGCGTGCGCGGCAGGTGGTTCCGGTCTGTCCGGTAGGTGATTCCGGCGTGTCCGGCACGTGCTTCCGGCACGTCTGAGAGGTGGTTCCGGCATGCGCGACAGGTGATTTCGGAGTGTCCGCCAGGTGGTTCTGGCGTACCCGGCAGGTGATTTTGGCGTGTCCGGCAGGTGTTTCTGGCGAGTCGAGCAGGTGGCTCCGGCATGCTCGGCAGGTTCTTCTGGCGTCTCCGGCACGTGGTTCTGTTGTGTCTGAGAGCTGGTTCCGGCATGTCCGGCAGATGATTCCGGAGTGTCCGCCAAGTGGTTCTGGCATACCCGGCTGGTGATTTGGGCATGTCAGGTAGGTGGTTCGGGCGAGTCAAGCAGGTGGCTCCGGCGTGCCCGGCAGGTTGTTCAGACGGGTCTGGCATGTGTTTTCCGTCTGTTCGGGGTGTGGTTCCAGCATCTCATGCACATGGTTCTGGCACGTCTGAGATGTGGTTCCGGCCGGCCCGACAGGTGTTTCCACAGTGTCCGCCAAGTGGTACTGGCGTAGTTGGCAGGTGATTTTGGCATGACCGGCAGGTGGTTCCAGCAAGCCCGGCAGGTGATTCCGAAGTGTTCCCCAACTGGTTGTGGCGTAGCCGGCAGGTGATATTTGCGTGTCCGGCAGGTGGTTCTGGCGAGTCGAGCAGGTGGTTCCGGCGTGCTCGGCAGGTGCTTCCGGGGTCATTGGCATGTGGTTCTGGCATATCTGAGAGGTGGTTCCGGCATGCCCGGCAGGTGATTCCGGAGTGTTCGCCAAGTGTTTCCGGCGTAGCCGGCAGGTGATTTTGCATGTCCAGCGGTCGTTCCGGCGGGTCGAGCCGGTGGTTCCGGCGTGTCCGGCAGGTGGTTCCGCTCTGTCTGGCAGGTGGTTCTGTGGTGTCCGGCACGAGGTTCAGTCTGAGAGGCTGTGCCGGCATGCCCCTCACGTGATACCAGCTTGTCCCTGAAGTGGTGCTCTTGTAGCGGGCAGGTGATTTTGGCGTGTCCGGCAGGTGGTTCCGGTCTGTCCGGCAGGTGGTCCTGTGGTGTCCAGCGCGAGGTTCAGTCTGAGAGGCTGTGCCAGCATGCCCCTCACGTGATTCCGGCTTGTCCCCGAAGTGGTGCTGGTGTAGCGGGCAGGTGATTTTGGCGTGTCCGGCAGGTGTTTCTGTTGAGTCGAGCAGGTGGCTCCGGCATGCTCGGCAGGTGCTTCCGCTGTCTCTGGCACGTGTTTCTGGCACATCTGACTGGTGGTTCCGGCATGCCCAAAAGTTGATTCCGGTCTGTCCGGTAGGTGGTTCCGGCGTGCACGGCACGTGGTTCTGGTACGTCTCAGAGGTGGTTGCGTATGCCCAACAGGTGATTCCGGACTGTCCGCCACGTGCTTCTGGCACGTGTGAGAGGTGGTTCCAACATGCCCGGCAGGTCATTTCGGAGAGTCGTCCAAGTGGTTCTGGCGTAGCCCGCAGGTGATTTTGGCGTGTCCGGAAGGTGGTTCCGCCGTGCTCGGCAGGTGGTTCAGGCATGGCCGTCACGTGGTTCCAGTCTGTCCAGGACGTGTTTCCAGCTTCTCCGGCAGGTGGTTCTGGTACGTCTGAGAGGTGGTTCCGCCATGGCTGGCAGGTGATCCCGGACTGTCCCCCAGGTGGTTCTGGCATAGCCAGCAGTTGATATTGGCCTGTCCGGGAGGTGGTTCCAGCGAGTCGAACAGGTGGCTCCGGCGTTCTTGGCAGGTGGTTCCGGTCTGTCCGGTAGGTGTTTCCGGCGTGTCTGGCACGTGCTTCCGGCATGCGCGGCAGGTGATTTCGTAGTGTCCACCAGGTGGTTCTGGCATACCCGGCAGGTGATTTTGGCGTGTCCGGCAGGTGTTTCTGGCGAGTCGAGCAGGTGGCTCCGGCATGCTCGTCAGGTGCTTCTGGCGTCTCCGGCACTTGGTTCCGGTGTGTCTGAGAGCTGGTTCCGGTATGTCCGGCAGATGATTCTGGAGTGTCCGCCAAGTGGTTCTGGCATACCCAGCAGGTGATTTTGGCGTGTCAGGGAGGTGGTACCGGTGAGTCGAGCAGGTGGTTCCGGCGTGCTCAGCAGGTGGTTCAGGCGGTTCTGGCAGGTGGTATCCGTCTGTTCGGGGTGTGGTTCCAGCATCTCATGAACACGTTTCTGGCACGTCTGAGATGTGGTTCCAGCCGGCCCGACAGGTGTTTCCGCAGTGTCCGCCAAGCGGTTCTGGCGTAGTTGGCAGGTGATTTTGGCATGACTGGCAGGTGGTTCCAGCAAGACTGGCAGGTGATTCCAAAGTGTTCACCAACTGGTTGTGGCGTAGCCGGCAGGTGATTTTTGCGTGATCGGCAGGTGGTTCTGGCGAGTCGAGCAGGTGGTTCCGGCGTGCTCGGCTGGTGCTTCCAGGGTCATTGGCACGGGGTTCTGGCATGTCTGAGAGGTGGTTCCTGCATGCCCGGCAAGTGATTCCGGAGTGTTCGCCAAGTGGTTCTGGCATAGTCGGCAGGTGATTTTGGCATGTCCGGCAGGTGGTTCAGGCGAGTTGAGCAGGTGGTTCCAACGTGCTTGGCAGGTGCTTCCGGCGTCTCCGGCACGTGTTTCTGGCACATCTGACAGGTGGTTCCGGCATGCCCGAAAGGTGATTCCGGTCTGTCCGGTAGGTGGTTCCAGCCTGCACGGCATGTGGTTCTGGTATGTCTCAGAGGTGGTTGCGCATGCCCAACATGTGATTCCGGACTGTCCGCCACATGGTTCTGGCACGTCTGAGAGGTGGTTCCGGCATGCCCGGCAGGTCATCCCTGAGAGTCCACCAAGTGGTTCTGGCATAACACGCAGGTGATTTTGGCGTGTCTGGCAGGTTGTTCCGTGGTGCTTGGCAGGTGGTTCAGGCTTGGCCGGCAGGTGGTTCCAGACTGTCCAGGACGTGTTTCCAGCTTCTCCGGCAGGTGGTTCTGGTACGTCTGAGAGGTGGTTCCGCCATGGCTGGCAGGTGATTCCGGACCGTCCCCCAGGTGGTTCTGGCATAGCCAGCAGTTGATATTGGCCTGTCCGGCAGGTGGTTCCAGCGAGTCGAACAGGTGGCTCCGGCGTGCTCGGCAGGTGGTTCCGGTCTGTCCGGTAGGTGATTCCGGCGTGTCCGGCACGTGCTTCCGGCACGTCTGAGAGGTGGTTCCGGCATGCGCGACAGGTGATTTCGGAGTGTCCGCCAGGTGGTTCTGGCGTACCCGGCAGGTGATTTTGGCGTGTCCAGCAGGTGTTTCTGGCGAGTCGAGCAGGTGGCTCCGGCATGCTCGGCAGGTGCTTCCGGCGTCTCCGTCACGTGGTTCTGGTGTGTCTGAGAGCGGGTTCCGGCATGTCCGTCAGATGATTCCGGAGTGTCCGCCAAGTGGTTCTGGCATACCCGGCTGGTGATTTGGGCATGTCAGGTAGGTGGTTCCGGAGAGTCGAGCAGGTGGCTCCGGCGTGCTCGGCAGGTTGTTCAGACGGGACTGGCAGGTGTTTTCCGTCTGATCGGGGTGTGGTTCCAGCATCTCATGCACATGGTTCTGGCACGTCTGAGATGTGGTTCCGGCCGGCCCGACAGGTGTTTCCACAGTGTCCGCCAAGTGGTACTGGCGTAGCCGGCAGGTGATTTTTGCGTGTCCGGCAGGTGGTTCTGGCGAGTCGAGGAGGTGGTTCCGGCGTGCTCGGCAGGTGCTTCCGGGGTCATTGGCACGTGGTTCTGGCATATCTGAGAGGTGGTTCCGGCATGCCCGGCAGGTGATTCCGGAGTGTTCGCCAAGTGTTTCCGGCGTAGCCGGCAGGTGATTTTGCATGTCCAGCGGTCGTTCCGGCGGGTCGAGCCGGTGGTTCCGGCGTGTCCGGCAGGTGGTTCCGGTCTGTCCGGCAGGTGGTTCTGTGGTGTCCGGCACGAGGTTCAGTCTGAGAGGCTGTGCCGGCATGCCCCTCACGTGATTCAGGCTTGTCCCCGAAGTGGTGCTGGTGTAGCGGGCAGGTGATTTTGGCGTTTCCGGCAGGTGGTTCAGGCGAGTTGAGCAGGTGGTTGCGACGTGCTCGGCAGGTGCTTCCGGCGTCTCTAGCTCGTGTTTCTGGCACATCTGACTGGTGGTTCCGGCATGCCCAAAAGTTGATTCCGGTCTGTCCGGTAGGTGGTTCCGGCGTGCACGGCACGTGGTTCTGGTACGTGTCAGAGGTGGTTGCGTATGCCCAACAGGTGATTCCGGACTGTCCGCCACATGGTTCTGGCACGTCTGAGAGGTGGTTCCGGCATGCCCGGCAGGTCATCCCAGAGAGTCCTCCAAGTGGTTCTGGCATAACACGCAGGTGATTTTGGCGTGTCTGGCATGTTGTTCCGTTGTGCTTGGCACGTGTTTCAGGCTTGGCCGGCAGGTGGTTCCAGACTGTCCAGGACGTGTTTCCAGCTTGTCCGGCAGGTGGTTCTGGTACGTCTGAGAGGTGGTTCCGCCAGGGCTGGCAGGTGATTCCGGACCGTCCCCCAGGTGGTTCTGGCATAGCCAGCAGTTGATATTGGCCTGTCCGGCAGGTGGTTCCAGCGAGTCGAACAGGTGGATCCGGCATGCTCGGCAGGTGGTTCCGGTCTGTCCGGTAGGTGATTCCGGCGTGTCCGGCACGTGCTTTCGGCACGTCTGAGAGGTGGTTCCGGCATGCGAGACAGGTGATTTCGGAGTGTCCGCCAGTTGGTTCTGGCGTATCCGGCAGGTGATTTTGGCGTGTCCGGCAGGTGTTTCTGGCGATTCGAGCAGGTGGCTCCGGCATGCTCGGCAGGTGCTTCCGGCGTCTCCAGCACGTGGTTCTGTTGTGTCTGAGAGCTGGTTCCGGCATGTCCGGCAGATGATTCCGGAGTGTCCGCCAAGTGGTTCTGGCATACCCGGCTGGTGATTTGGGCATGTCAGGTAGGTGGTTCCGGCGAGTCGAGCAGGTGGCTCCGGCGTGCTCGGCATGTTGTTCAGACGGTTCTGGCAGGTGTTTTCCGACTCTTCGGGGTCTGGTTCCAGCATCTCATGCACATGGTTCTGGCACGTCTGAGATGTGGTTCCGGCCGGCCCGACAGGTGTTTCCACAGTGTCCGCCAAGTGGTACTGGCGTAGTTGGCAGGTGATTTTGGCATGACCGGCAGGTGGTTCCAGCAAGCCCGGCAGGTGATTCCGAAGTGTTCCCCAACTGGTTGTGGCGTAGCCGGCAGGTGATTTCTGCGTGTCCGGCAGGTGGTTCTGGCGAGTCGAGCAGGTGGTTCCGGCATGCCCGGCAGGTGATTCCGGAGTGTTCGCCAAGTGTTTCCGGCGTAGCCGGCAGGTGAGTTTGCATGTCCAGCGGTCGTTCCGGCGGGTCGAGGGGGTGGTTCCGGCGTGTCCAGCAGGTGGTTCCGGTCTGTCCTGCAGGTGGTTCTGTGGTGTCCGGCACGAGGTTCAGTCTGAGAGGCTGTGCCGGCATGCCCCTCACGTGATTCCAGCTTGTCCCCGAAGTGGTGCTGGTGTAGCGGGCAGGTGATTTTGGCGTGTCCGGCAGGTGGTTCAGGCGAGCTGAGCAGGTGGTTGCGACGTGCTCGGCAGGTGCTTCCGGCGTCTCCGGCACGTGTTTCTGGCACATCTGACTGGTGGTTCCGGCATGCCCAAAAGTTGATTCCGGTCTGTGCGGTAGGTGGTTCCGGCGTGCACGGCACGTGGTTCTGGTACGTGTCAGAGGTGGTTGCCTAAGCCCAACAGGTGATTCCGGACTGTCCGCCACGTGCTTCTGGCACGTCTGAGAGGTGGTTCCAACATGCCCGGCAGGTCATTTCGGAGAGTCGTCCAAGTGGTTCTGGCGTAGCCCGCGGGTGATTTTGGCGTGTACGGCAGGTGGTTCCACCGTGCTCGACAGGTGGTTCAGGCATGGCCGTCACGTGGTTCCAGTCTGTCCAGGACGTGTTTCCAGCTTCTCCGGCAGGTGGTTCTGGTACGTCTGAGAGGTGGTTCCGCCATGGCTGGCAGGTGATCCCGGACTGTCCCCCAGGTGGTTCTGGCATAGCCAGCAGTTGATATTGGCCTGTCCGGCAGGTGGTTCCAGCGAGTCGAACAGGTGGCTCCGGCGTTCTTGGCAGGTGGTTCCGGTCTGTCCGGTAGGTGTTTCCGGCGTGTCTGGCACGTGCTTCCGGCATGCGCGGCAGGTGATTCCGTAGTGTCCGCCAGGTGGTTCTGGCATACCCGGCAGGTGATGTTGGCGTGTCCGGCAGGTGTTTCTGGCGAGTCGAGCAGGTGGCTCCGGCATGCTCGGCAGGTGCTTCCGGCGTCTCCGGCACTTGGTTCTGGTGTGTCTGAGAGCTGGTTCCGGCATGTCCAGCAGATGATTCCGGAGTGTCCGCCAAGTGGTTCTGGCATACCCAGCAGGTGATTTTGGCGTGTCAGGGAGGTGGTACCGGTGAGTCGAGCAGGTGGTTCCGGCGTGCTCGGCAGGTGGTTCAGGCGGTTTTGGCAGGTGGTATCCGTCTGTTCGGGGTGTGGTTCCAGCATCTCATGAACACGTTTCTGGCACGTCTGAGATGTGGTTCCAGCCGGCCCGACAGGTGTTTCCGCAGTGTCCGCCAAGCGGTTCTGGCGTAGTTGGCAGGTGATTTTGGCATGACCGGCAGGTGGTTCCAGCAAGCCTGGCAGGTGATTCCAAAGTGTTCACCAACTGGTTGTGGCGTAGCCGGCAGGTGATTTTTGCGTGATCGGCAGGTGGTTCTGGCGAGTCGAGCAGGTGGTTCCGGCGTGCTCGGCTGGTGCTTCCGGGGTCACTGGCACGGGGTTCTGGCATGTCTGAGAGGTGGTTCCTGCATGCCCGGCAAGTGATTCCGGAGTGTTTGCCAAGTGGTTCTGGCATAGTCGGCAGGTGATTTTGGCATGTCCGGCAGGTGGTTCAGGCGAGTTGAGCAGGTGGTTCCAACGTGCTTGGCAGGTGCTTCCGGCGTCTCCGGCACGTGTTTCTGGCACATCTGACAGGTGGTTCCGGCATGCCCGAAAGGTGATTCCGGTCTGTCCGGTAGGTGGTTCCAGCCTGCACGGCATGTGGTTCTGGTACGTGTCAGAGGTGGTTGCGTATGCCCAACAGGTGATTCCGGACTGTCCGCCACATGGTTCTGGCACGTCTGAGAGGTGGTTCCGGCATGCCCGGCAGGTCATCGCAGAGAGTCCTCCAAGTGGTTCTGGCACAACACGCAGGTGATTTTGGCGTGTCTGGCAGGTTGTTCCGCTGTGCTTGGCAGGTGGTTCAGGCTTGGCCGGCAGGTGGTTCCAGACTGTCCAGGACGTGTTTCCAGCTTCTCCGGCAGGTGGTTCTGGTACGTCTGAGAGGTGGTTCCGCCATGGCTGGCAGGTGATTCCGGACCGTCCCCCAGGTGGTTCTGGCATAGCCAGCAGTTGATATTGGCCTGTCCGGCAGGTGGTTCCAGCGAGTCGAACAGGTGGCTCCGGCGTGCTCGGCAGGTGGTTCCGGTCTGTCCGGTAGGTGATTCCGGCGTGTCCGGCACGTGATTCCGGCACGCCTGAGAGCTGGTTCCGGCATGCGCGACAGGTGATTTCGGAGTGTCCGCCAAGTGGTTCTGGCGTACCCGGCAGGTGATTTTGGCGTGTCCGGCAGGTGTTTCTGGCGAGTCCAGGAGGTGGCTCCGGCATGCTCGGCAGGTTCTTCCGGCGTCTCCGGCACGTGGTTCTGGTGTGTCTGAGAGCTGGTTCCGGCATGTCCGGCAGATGATTCCGGTGTGTCCGCCAAGTGGTTCTGGCATACCCGGCTGGTGATTTGGGCATGTCAGGTAGGTGGTTCCGGCGAGTCGAGCAGGTGGCTCCGGTCTGTCCGGCAGGTGGTTCTGTGGTGTCCGGCACGAGGTTCAGTCTGAGAGGCTGTGCCGGCATGCCCCTCACGTGATTCCGGCTTGTCCCCGAAGTGGTGCTGGTGTAGCGGGCAGGTGATTTTGGAGTGTCCGGCAGGTGGTTCAGGCGAGTTGAGCAGGTGGTTGCGACGTGCTCGGCAGGTGCTTCCGGCGTCTCCGGCACGTGTTTCTGGCACATCTGACTGGTGGTTCCGGCATGCCCAAAAGATGATTCCGGTCTGTCCGGTAGGTGGTACCGGCGTGCACGGCACGTGGTTCTGGTACGTGTCAGAGGTGGTTGCGTATGCCCAACAGGTGATTCCGGACTGTCCGCCACGTGCTTCTGGCACGTCTGAGAGGTGGTTCCAACATGCCCGGCAGGTCATTTCGAAGAGTCGTCCAAGTGGTTCTGGCGTAGCCCGCAGGTGATTTTGGCGTGTCCGGCAGGTGGTTCTGCCGTGCTCGGCAGGTGGTTCAGGCATGGCCGTCACGTGGTTCCAGTCTGTCCAGGACGTGTTTCCAGCTTCTCCGGCAGGTGGTTCTGGTACGTCTGAGAGGTGGTTCCGCCATGGCTGGCAAGTGATCCCGGACTGTCCCCCAGGTGGTTCTGGCATAGCCAGCAGTTGATATTGGCCTGTCCGGCAGGTGGTTCCAGCGAGTCGAACAGGTGGCTCCGGCGTTCTTGGCAGGTGGTTCCGGTCTGTCCGGTAGGTGTTTGCGGCGTGTCTGGCACGTGCTTCCGGCATGCGCGGCAGGTGATTCCGTAGTGTCCGCCAGGTGGTTCTGGCATACCCGGCAGGTGATGTTGGCGTGTCCGGCAGGTGTTTCTGGCGAGTCGAGCAGGTGGCTCCGGCATGCTCGGCAGGTGCTTCCGGCGTCTCCGGCACTTGGTTCTGGTGAGTCTGAGAGCTGGTTGCGGCATGTCCGGCAGATGATTCCGGAGTGTCCGCCAAGTGGTTCTGGCATACCCAGCAGGTGATTTTGGCGTGTCCGGCAGGTGTTTCTGGTGAGTCGAGCAGGTGGCTCCGGCGTGCTCGGCAGGTTGTTCAGACGGGTCTGGCAGGTGTTTTCCGTCTGTTCGGGGTGTGGTTCCAGCATCTCATGCACATGGTTCTGGCACGTCTGAGATGTGGTTCCGGCCGGCCCGACAGGTGTTTCCACAGTGTCCGCCAAGTGGTACTGGCGTAATTGGCAGGTGATTTTGGCATGACCGGCAGGTGGTTCCAGCAAGCCCGGCAGATGATTCCGAAGTGTTCCCCAACTGGTTGTGGCATAGCCGGCAGGTGATTTTTGCGTGTCCGGCAGGTGGTTCTGGCGAGTCGAGCAGGTGGTTCAGGCATGCTCGGCAGGTGCCTCCGGGGTCATTGGCACGTGCTTTGTGCCTTCCACCTCTAGAGCAATGGAGGGCATTTCTGAGAGCAAAGGACACCTTCTGACATAGGTGCATTCTGACACTCTTTAGCACAGTGCACAATGGCGGTTTGTAAAAAGCCTATTGTCTGCTCCTGCTAAGCATGTGGAAGCACAATCATGTGGGCTTCGCCCCCGTTGCTTAAGGGGAAGATGTAGGCATTTCATCTGAGCCGGGTTGGCAAGGTCGAACTGTGGCAGAAGCGGAAGTCCTAAAGCGGCCAGTTAAGCACTGGGAAGAAATGACCTTTGAGCTGCCTCTGTATGAGTGTTTCCTCGTATGCTGTAACAGCACTGTGGAAAGCGAGTTCTTTCCCAGCTTCCTAAAGAGCTGGAGGCAAGACAGTTTATGGCTTGTCTTCCATTGAAGGATGGAGGCAGTGCTTTGTTCCTCCCAACTCTACAGCAATGGAGGGCCCGGCTGAGAATAAAGGGGTCTTTCTGCCATTGGTGCTTTCTGACACTCTCCCAACCGTTGCACTTCGTGGTTAGTTAAAAGCCTATTGTCTCTCTCCTCCTCAGCATGTGGAACCACAATCCTATGGGCCTCATCCCCATTGCTCAAGGGGAAGTTGTAGGCATTTCGTCGGAGCCGGGTTGGCAAGGTGGAAACGTGCAGGATGCAGATGTTCCAGACTGGCGAGTGAATTGCAGAAAAGAAACGGCGTTCAGCCTCCTTTGTATGAGATGTTCCCAGGACGCTGTAAGAGCACTGTGGAAAGGGAGTTTCTTCTCCACTTCCTAAAGAGCTGGAAGCAGGCCAAGATGTGGTTTGTCTCCCATTGAGGGGTGGATCCAGAACCAGTGCCTTGTGCCTTCCACATCGAGAGCAATGGAGGGCATGGCTGAGAGCAAAGGGGCCTTTCTGACATAGCTGCTTTCCGACGCTCTCTAAGCAGTGTAAAATGGTGGTTGGAAAAAGGCATGCAGTTTATCGCCTCCTAAGCATGTGGATGCTCAATCATTTGGGAATCAGCACAGTCGCTTCAGGGGAAGATGTAGGCATTTCGTCTGAGCCGGGTTGGCAAGGTGGAAATGCGGCAGAAGCAGATGTTGCAGATTGGTGAGTTAAGGGCTGAAAAGACACGGTGTTCAGCTGCCTTTGTATGAGACGTTCCCAGGTTGCTGTAAGAGCACTGTGGAATGCGAGTGCTTTCCCAGCTTTCTAAAGAGCTGGAAGCAGGACAGTTGCAGGCTTGTCTCCAATTGAAGGATGGAGGCAGTGCTTTGTGCCTTCCACCTCTAGGGCAATGGAGGGCACGGCTGAGAGCAAAGGGCCCTTTCTGACATAGGTGCATTCTGACACTCTCAAACCCCGTGCAGAATGGCGGTTTGTAAAAAGCCTATTGTCTGCTCCTGCTAAGCGTGCGGAAGCACAGTCATCTGGGCCTCGTCCCCGTTGCTGCAGGGGAAGATGTAGACATTTCGTCTGAGCCGGGTTGGCAAGGTGGAAATATGGCAGGAGCAGAAGTTCCAAATCTGCGAGTTCAGCGCGGAAAAGAAATGGCATATCAGCTGCCTTTGTATGAGATGTTGCCAGGACACAGAAAGAGCACTGTTGAAAGCGAGTTGTTTCTCAGCTTCCTAAAGAGATGGAAGGAAGATGGTCTGTGGCTTGTCGCCCCTTGAGGGGGGGAGCAAGTGCATTGTGCATTCCACGCCTAGAGCAATGAAGGGCACGGCTGAGAGCAAAGGGGTCTTTCTGACATAGCTGCTTTCCGACACTCTCTCCAGCAGTGCGCAATGGTGGTTGGAAAAAGGCGTGCAGTCTATCGCCACCTAAGCACGTGGACGCTCAATCATTTGGGACTCAGCCCCGTTGCTTCATGGGAAGATGTAGGCATTTCGTCTGAGCCGGGTTAGCAAGGTGGAATTGCGCCAGAAGCTGGAGTCCTAAGCTGCGAGTTAAGGGCTGGGAAGAAATGCCATTTGAGATGCCTTTGTATGAGAAGTTCCCCGGTCTGCTGTAACAGGACTGTGGAAAGCGAGTTGTTTGTCAGCTTCCTAAAGAGCTGGAGGAAAGACAGTTTATGGCTTGACTCCAATTGAAGGATGGAGGCAGTGCTTTGTGCCTTCCACCTCTAGAGCAATGGATGGCACGGCTGAGAGCAAAGGCCCTTTCTGACATAGGTGCATTCTGACACTCTCTGTCCCAGTGCACAATGGAGGTTTGTAAAAAGCCTATTGTCTGCTCCTGCTAAGCATGTGGAAGCACAATCATGTGGGCTTCGCCCCCGTTGCTTAAGGGGAAGATGTAGGCATTTCGTCTGAGCTGGGTTGGCAAGGTGGAACAGTGGCAGAAGCGGAAGTCCTAAAGCGGCCAGTTAAGCACTGGGAAGAAATGGCGTTTGAGCTGCCTCTGTATGAGAGTTTCCTCGTATGCTGTAACAGCACTGTGGAAAGCGAGTCCTTTCCCAGCTTCCTAAAGAGCTGGAGGCAAGACAGTTTATGGCTTGTCTCCCATTGAAGGACGGAGGCAGTGCTTTGTGCCTTCCACCTCTACAGCAATGGAGGGCGCGGCTGAGAGTAAAGGGGTGTTTCTGCCATTGGTGCTTTCTGACACTCTCCCAACCGTTGCACTTCGTGGTTAGTTAAAAGCCTATTGTCCCTCTCCTCCTCAGCATGTGGAACCACAATCATATGGGCCTCATCCCCATTGCTCAAGGGGAAGATGTAGGCATTTCGTCTGAGCCGGGTTGGCAAGGTGGAAACATGCAGGATGCAGATGTCCCAGACTGGCGAGTGAAGTGCTGAAAAGAAACGGCGTTCAGCCTCCTTTGTATGAGATGTTCCCAGGACGCTGTAAGAGCACTGCGGAAAGGGACTTTTTCTTCACTTCCTAAATAGCTGGAGACAGGACAAGATGTGGCTTGTCTCCTATTGAGGGTGGATCCAGAACCAGTGCCTTGTGCCTTCCACCTCGAGAGCAATGGAGGGCATGGCTAAGAGCAAAGGGGCCTTTCTGACATAGCTGCTTTCCGACGCTCTCTAAGCAGTGTAAAATGGTGGTTGGAAAAAGGCATGCAGTTTATGGCCTCCAAAGCATGTGGATGCTCAATCATTTGGGAATCAGCACAGTCGCTTCAGGGGAAGATGTAGGCATTTCGTCTGAGCCGGGTTGGCAAGGTGGAAATGCGGCAGAAGCAGATGTTGCAGATTGGTGAGTTAAGGGCTGAAAAGACACGGTGTTCAGCTGCCTTTGTATGAGACGTTGCCAGGACGCTGTAAGAGCACTGTGGAATGCGAGTGCTTTCCCAGCTTCCTAATGAGCTGGAAGCAGTCCAGTTGCTGGCTTGTCTCCAATTGAAGGATGGAGGCAGTGCTTTGTGCCTTCCACCACTAGAGCGATGGAGGGCACGCCTGTGAGCAAAGGGCCCTTTCTGACATAGGTGCATTCTGACACTCTCTGACCCAGTGCACTATGGCGGTTTGTAAAAAGCCTATTGTCTGCTCCTGCTAAGCATGCGGAAGCACAGTCATCTGGGCCTCTTCCCCGTTGCTGAAGGGGAAGATGTAGACATTTCGTCTGAGCCGGGTTGGCAATGTGGAAATGTGGCAGGAGCAGAAGTTCCAAATCTGCGAGTTCAGCGCTGAAAAGAAATGGCATATCAGCTGCCTTTGTAGGACATGTTGCCAGGACACAGAAAAAGCACTGTTGAAAGTGAGTTGTTGCTCAGCTTCCTAAAGAGATGGAAGGAAGATGGTCTGTGGCTTGTCGCCCTTGAGGGGGGGAGCCAGTGCATTGTGCATTCGACGTCTAGAGCAATGAAGGGCACGGCTGAGAGCAAAGGGGTCTTTCTGACATAGCTGCATTCCGACGCTCTCTTCAGCAGTGCACAATGGTGGTTGGAAAAAGGCGTGCAGTCTATCGCCTTCTAAGCACGTGGACGCTCAATCATTTGGCACTCAGCCCTGTTGCTTCAGGGGAAGATGTAGGCATTTCGTCTGAGCCGGGTTGGCAAGGTGGAATTGCGGCAGAAGCAGGAGTCCTAAAGCTGCAAGTTAAGGGCTGGGAAGAAATGCCATTTGAGCTGCCTTTGTATGAGAAGTTCCCCGGTCTGCTGTAACAGGACTGTGGAAAGCGAGCTGTTTGTCAGCTTCCTAAAGAGCTGGAGGCAAGACAGTTTATGGCTTGTCTCCAATTGAAGGATGTAGGCAGTGCTTTGTGCCTTCCACCTCTAGAGCAATGGAGGGCACGGCTGAGAGCAAAGGGCCCTTTCTGACATAGGTGCATTCTGATACTCTCTGGCCCAGTGCACAATGGCGGTTTGTAAAAAGCCTATTGTCTGCTCCTTCTAATCATGTGGCAGCACAATCTTGTGGGCTTCGCCCCCGTTGCTTAAGGGGAAGATGTAGCTATTTCGTCTGAGCCAGGTTGGCAAGGTGGAACTGTGGCAGAAGCGGAAGTCCTACAGCGGCCAGTTAAGCACAGGGAAGAAATGGCGTTTGAGCTGCCTCTGTATGAGAGTTTCCTCGTATGGTGTAACAGCACTGTGGAAAGCGAGTTCCTTCCCAGCTTCCTAAAGAGCTGGAGGCAAGACAGTTTATGGCTTGTCTCCCATTGAAGGATGGAGGCAGTGCTTTGTGCCTTCCACCTCTACAGCAATGGAGGGCGCGGCTGAGAGTAAAGGGGTCTTTCTGCCATTGGTGATTTCTGACACTCTCCCAACCGTTGCACTTCGTGGTTAGTTAAAAGACTATTGTCTCTCTCCTCCTCAGCATGTGGAACCACCATCCTGTGGGCCTCATCCCCATTGCTCAAGGGGAAGATGTAGCCATTTCGTCTGAGCCGGGTTGGCAAGGTGGAAACGTGCAGGATGCAGATGTCCCAGACTGGCGAGTGAAGTGCTGAAAAGAAACGGCGTTCAGCCTCCTTTGTATGAGATGTTCCCAGGACGCTGTAAGAGCACTGTGGAAAGGGAGTTTTTTCTCCACTTCCTAAAGAGCTGGAGACAGGACAAGATGTGGTTTGTCTCCCATTGAGGGTGGATCCACAACCAGTGCCTTGTGCCTTCCACCTCGAGAGCAATGGAGGGCATGGCTGAGAGCAAAGGGGCCTTTCTGACATAGCTGCTTTCCGACGCTCTCTAAGCAGTGTAAAATGGTGGTTGGAAAAAGGCATGCAGTTTATCGCCTGCTAAGCATGTGGATGCTCAATCATTTGGGAATCAGCACAGTCGCTTCAGGGGAAGATGTAGGCATTTCGTCTGAGCCGGGTTGGCAAGGTGGAAATGTGGCAGGAGCAAAAGTTCCAAATCTTCGAGTTAAGCGCTGAAAAGAAATGGCATAGCAGCTGCCTTTGTATGAGATGTTGCCAGGACACAGAAAGAGCACTGTTGGAAGCGAGTTGTTGCTCAGCTTCCTAAAGAGATGGAAGGAAGATGGTCTGTGGCTTGTCGCCCCTAGAGGGGGGGAGCCAGTGCCTTGTGCATTCCACGTCTAGAGCAATGAAGGGCACGGCTGAGAGCAAAGGGGTCTTTCTGACATAGCTGCTTTCCGACACTCTCTCCAGCAGTGCACAATGGTGGTTGGAAAAAGGCGTGCAGTCTATCGCCTTCTAAGCACGTGGACGCTCAATCATTTGGGACTCAGCCCAGTTGGTTCAGGAGAAGATGTAGGCATTTCGACTGAGCCGGGTTGGCAAGGTGGAATTGCGGCAGAAGCAGGAGTCCTAAAGCTGCAAGTTAAGGGCTGGGAAGAAATGCCATTTGAGCTGCCTTTGTATGAGAAGTTCCCCGGTCTGCTGTAACAGGACTGTGGAAAGCGAGTTGTTTGTCAGCTTCCTAAAGAGCTGGAGGAAAGACAGTTTATGGCTTGTCTCCAATTGAAAGATGGAGGCAGTGCTTTGTGCCTTCCACCTCCAGAGCAATGGAGGGCACGGCTGAGAGCAAAGGGCCCTTTCTGACATAGGTGCATTCTGACACTCTCTGACCCAGTGCACAATGGCGGTTTGTAAAAAGCCTATTGTCTGCTCCTTCTAATCATGTGGAAGCACAATCATGTGGGCTTCGCCCCCGTTGCTTAAGGGGAAGATGTAGCTATTTCGTCTGAGCCGGGTTGGCAAGGTGGAACTGTGGCAGAAGCGGAAGTCCTACAGCGGCTAGTTAAGCACTGGGAAGAAATGGCGTTTGAGCTGCCTCTGTATGAGAGTTTCCTCGTATGATGTAACAGCACTGTGGATAGCGAGTTCTTTCTCATCTTCCTAAAGAGCTGGAGGCAAGACAGTTTATGTCTTGTCTCCCATTGAAGGATGGAGGCAGTGCTTTGTGCCTTCCACCTCTACAGCAATGGAGGGCGCGGCAGAGAGTAAAGTGGTCTTTCTGCCATTGGTGCTTTCTGACACTCTCCCAACCGTTGCACTTCGTGGTTAGTTAAAAGACTATTGTCTCTCTCCTCCTCAGCATGTGGAACCACCATCCTGTGGGCCTCATCCCCATTGCTCAAGGGGAAGATGTAGCCATTTCGTCTGAGCCGGGTTGGCAAGGTGGAAACGTGCAGGATGCAGATGTCCCAGACTGGCGAGTGAAGTGCTGAAAAGAAACGGCGTTCAGCCTCCTTTGTATGAGATGTTCCCAGGACGCTGTAAGAGCACTGTGGAAAGGGAGTTTTTTCTCCACTTCCTAAAGAGCTGGAGACAGGACAAGATGTGGTTTGTCTCCCATTGAGGGTGGATCCACAACCAGTGCCTTGTGCCTTCCACCTCGAGAGCAATGGAGGGCATGGCTGAGAGCAAAGGGGCCTTTCTGACATAGCTGCTTTACGACGCTCTCTAAGCAGTGTAAAATGGTGGTTGGAAAAAGGCATGCAGATTATCGCCTCCTAAGCAAGTGGATGCTCAATCATTTGGGAATCAGCACAGTCGCTTCAGGGGAAGATGTAGGCATTTCGTCTGAGCCGGGTTGGCAAGGTGGAAATGCGGCAGAAGCAGATGTGGCAGATTGGTGAGTTAAGGGCTGAAGAGACACGGTGTTCAGCTGCCTTTGTATGAGACGTTCCCAGGACGCTGTAAGAGCACTGTGGAATGCGAGTGCTTTCCCAGCTTCCTAAAGAGCTGGAAGCAGGACAGTTGCTGGCTTGTCTCCAATTGAAGGATGGAGGCAGTGCTTTGTGCCTTCCACCTCTAGAGCAATGGAGGGCACGGCTGAGAGCAAAGGGCCCTTTCTGACATAGGTGCATTCTGACACTCTCTGACCCAGTGCACAATGGCGGTTTGTAAAAAGCCTATTGTCTGCTCCTGCTAAGCATGCGGAAGCACAGTCATCTGGGCCTCGTCCCCGTTGCTGAAGGGGAAGATGTAGACATTTCGTCTGAGCCGGGTTGGCAATGTGGAAATGTGGCAGGAGCAGAAGTTCCAAATCTGCGAGTTAAGCACTGAAAAGAAATGGCATATCAGCTGCCTTTGTATGAGATGTTTCCAGGACACAGAAAGAGCACTGTTGAAAGCGAGTTCTTGCTCAGCTTCCTAAAGAGATGAAAGGAAGATGGTCTGTGGCTTGTCGCCCATTGAGGGGGGGAGCCAGTGCATTGTGCATTCCACGTCTAGAGCAATGAAGGGCACGGCTGAGAGCAAAGGGGTCTTTCTGACATAGCTGCTTTCCGACACTCTGTCCAGCAGTGCACAATGGTGGTTGGAAAAAGGCGTGCAGTCTATCGCCTCCTAAGCACGTGGACGCTCAATCATTTGGGACTCAGCCCAGTTGCTTCAGGGGAAGATGTAGGCATTTCGTCTGAGCCGGGTTGGCAAGGTGGAATTGCGGCAGAAGCAGGAGTCCTAAAGCTGCGAGTTAAGGGCTGGGAAGAAATGCCATTGGAGCTGCCTTTGTATGAGAAGTTCCCCGGTCTGCTGTAAAAGGACTGTGGAAAGCGAGTTGTTTGTCAGCTTCCTAAAGAGCTGGAGGCAAGACAGTTTATGGCTTGTCTCCAATTGAAGGATGGAGGCAGTGCTTTGTGCCTTCCACCTCTAGAGCAATGGAGGGTACGGCTGAGAGCAAAGGGCCCTTTCTGACATAGGTGCATTCTGACACTCTCTGACCCAGTGCACAATGTCGGTTTGTAAAAAGCCTATTGTCTGCTCCTTCTAAGCATGTGGAAGCACAATCATGTGGGCTTCGCTCCCGTTGCTTAAGGGGAAGATGTAGGCATTTCGTCTGAGCCGTGATGGCAAGGTGGAACTGTGGCAGAAGCGGAAGTCCTAAAGCGGCCAGTTAAGCACTGGGAAGAAATGGCGTTTGAGCTGCCTCTGTATGAGAGTTTCCTCGTATGCTGTAACAGCACTGTGGAAAGCGAGTTCTTTCTCAGCTTCCTAAAGAGCTGGAGGCAAGACAGTTTATGGCTTGTCTCCCATTGAAGGATGGAGGCAGTGCTTTGTGCCTTCCACCTCTACAGCAATGGAGGGCGCGGCTGAGAGTAAAGGGGTCTTTCTGCCATTGGTGCTTTCTGACACTCTCCCAACCGTTGCACTTCGTGGTTAGTTAAAAGCCTATTGTCTCTCTCCTCCTCAGCATGTGGAACCACAATCCTATGGGCCTCATCCCCATTGCTCAAGGGGAAGATGTAGGCATTTCGTCTGAGCCGGGTTGGCAAGGTGGAAACGTGCAGGATGCAGATGTCCCAGACTGGCGAGTGAAGTGCTGAAAAGAAACGGCGTTCAGCCTCCTTTGTATGAGATGTTCCCAGGACGCTGTAAGAGCACTGTGGAAAGGGAGTTTTTTCTCCACTTCCTAAAGAGCTGGAGACAGGACAAGATGTGGTTTGTCTCCCATTGAGGGTGGATCCAGAACCAGTGCCTTGTGCCTTCCACCTCGAGAGCAATGGAGGGCATGGCTGAGAGCAAAGGGGCCTTTCTGACATAGCTGCTTTCCGACGCTCTCTAAGCAGTGTAAAATGGTGGTTGGAAACAGGCATGCAGTTTATCACCTCCTAAGCATGTGGATGCTCAATCATTTGGGAATCAGCACAGTCGCTTCAGGGGAAGATGTAGGCATTTCGTCTGAGCCGGGTTGGCAAGGTGGAAATGCGGCAGAAGCAGATGTTGCAGATTGGTGAGTTAAGGGCTGAAAAGACACGGTGTTCAGCTGCCTTTGTATGAGACGTTCCCAGGACACTGTAAGAGCACTGTGGAATGCGAGTGCTTTCCCAGCTTCCTAAAGAGCTGGAAGCAGGCCAGTTGCTGGCTTGTCTCCAATTGAAGGATGGAGGCAGTGCTTTGTGCCTTCCACCTCTAGAGCAATGGAGGGCACGGCTGAGAGCAAACGGCCCTTTCTGACATAGGTGCATTCTGACACTCTCTGACCCAGTGCACAATGGCGGTTTGGAAAAAGCCTATTGTCTGCTCCTGCTAAGCATGCGGAAGCACAGTCATCTGGTCCTCGTCCCCGTTGCTGAAGGGGAAGATCTAGACATTTCGTTTGAGCCGGGTTGGCAAGGTGGAAATGTGGCAGGAGCTGAAGTTCCAAATCTGCGAGTTACGTGCTGAAAAGAAATGTCATATCAGCTGCCTTTGTATGCGATGTTGCCAGGACACAGAAAGAGCACTGTTGAAAGCGAGTTCTTGCTCAGCTTCCTAAAGACATGGAAGGAAGATGGTCTGTGGCTTGTCGCCCCTTGAGGGGGTGAGCCAGTGCATTCTGCATTCCACGTCTAGAGAAATGAAGGGCATGGCTGAGAGCAAAGGGGTCTTTCTGACATAGCTGCTTTCCGACACTCTCGCCAGCAGTGCGCAATGCTGGTTGGAAAAAGGCGTGCAGTCTATTGCCTCCTAAGCACGTGGACGCTCAATCATTTGGGACTCAGCCCTGTTGCTTCAGGGGAGGATGTAGGCATTTCATCTGAGCCGGGTTGGCAAGGTGGAATTGCGGCAGAAGCAGGAGTCCTAAGCTGTGAGTTAAGGGCTGGGAAGAAATGCCATTTGAGCTGCCTTTGTATGAGAAGATCCCCGGTCTGCTGTAACAGGACTGTGGAAAGCTAGTTGTTTATCAGCTTCCTAAAGAGCTGGAGGCAAGACAGTTTATGGCTTGTCTCCAATTGAAGGATGGAGGCAGTGCTTTGTGCCTTCCACCTCTAGAGCAATGGAGGGCACGGCAGAGAGCAAAGGGCCCTTTCTGACATAGGTGCATTTTGACACTCTCTGACCCTGTGCACAATGGCGGTTTGTAAAAAGCCTATTGTCTGCTCCTTCTAAGCATGTGGCAGCACAATCCTGTGGGATTCGCCCCCGTTGCTTAAGGCTAAGATGTAGGAATTTCGCCTTAGCCGGGTTGGCAAGGTGGAACTGTGGCAGAAGCGGAAGTCCTAAAGCGGCCAGTTAAGCACAGGGAAGAAATGGCGTTGGAGCTGCCTCTGTATGAGAGTTTCCTCGTATGCTGTAACAGCACTGTGGAAAGCGAGTTCTTTCCCAGCTTCCTAAAGAGCTGGAGGCAAGACAGTTTATGGCTTGTCTCCCATTGAAGGATGGAGGCAGTGCTTTGTGCCTTCCACCTCTACAGCAATGGAGGGCGCGGCTGAGAGTAAAGGGGTCTTTCTGCCATTGGTGCTTTCTGACACTCTCCCAACCGTTGCACTTCGTGGTTAGTTAAAAGCCTATTGTCTCTTCCTCCTCAGCATGTGGAACCACAATCCTATGGGCCTCATCCCCATTGCTCAAGGGGAAGATGTAGGCATTTCGTCTGAGCCGGGTTGGCAAGGTGGAAACGTGCGGGATGCAGATGTCCCAGACTGGCGAGTGAAGTGCTGAAAAGAAACGGCATTCAGCCTCCTTTGTATGAGATGTTCCCAGGACGCTGTAAGAGCACTGTGGAAAGGGAGTTTTTTCTCCACTTCCTAAAGAGCTGGATACAGGCCAAGATGTGTTTTGAGGAGTGGATCCAGAACCAGTGCCTTGTGCCTTCCACCTCGAGAGCAATGGAGGGCATGGCTGAGAGCAAAGGGGCCTTTCTGACATAGCTGCTTTCCGACGCTCTGTAAGCAGTGTAAAATGGTGGTTGGAAACAGGCATGCAGTTTATCGCCTCCTAAGCATGTGGATGCTCAATCATTTGGGAATCAGCACAGTCGCTTCAGGGGAAGATGTAGGCATTTCGTTTGAGCCGGGTTGGCAAGGTGGAAATGCGGCAGAAGCAGATGTTGCAGATTGGTGAGTTAAGGGCTGAAAAGACACGGTGTTCAGCTGCCTTTGTAGGAGACGTTCCCAGGAGGCTGTAAGAGCACTGTGGAATGCGAGTGCTTTCCCAGCTTCCTAAAGAGCTGGAAGCAGGCCAGTTGCTGGCTTGTCTCCAATTGAAGGATGGAGGCAGTGCTTTGTGCCTTCCACCTCTAGAGCAATGGAGGGCACGGCTGAGAGCAAAGGGCCCTTTCTGACATAGGTGCATTCTGACACTCTCTGACCCAGTGCACAATGGCGGTTTGTAAAAACCTATTGTCTGCTCCTGCTAAGCATGCAGAAGCCCAGTCATCTGGGCCTCGTCCCCGTTGCTGAAGGGGAAGATGTAGACATTTCATCTGAGCCGGGTTGGCAAGCTGGAAATGTGGCAGGAGCAGAAGTTCCAAATCTGCGAGTTAAGCGCTGAAAAGAAATGGCATATCAGCTGCCTTTGTATGAGATGTTGCCAGGACACAGAAAGAGCACTGTTGAAAGCGAGTCCTTGCTCAGCTTCCTAAAGAGATGGATGGAAGATGGTCTGTGGCTTGTCGCCCCCTGAGGGGGGGAGGCAGTGCCTTGTGCATTCCACGCCTAGAGCAATGAAGGGCAGGGCTGAGAGCAAAGGGGTCTTTCTGAAATAGCTGCTTTCCGACACTCTCTCAAGCAGTGCAAAATGGTGGTTGGAAAAAGGCGTGCAGTCTATCGGCTCCTAAGCGCATGGACGCTCAATCATTTGGGACTCAGCCCAGTTGCTCCAGGGGAAGATGTAGGCATTTCGTCTGAGCCGGGTTGGCAAGGTGGAATTGTGGCAGAAGCAGGAGTCCTAAGCTGCGAGTTAATGGCTGGGAAGAAATGCCATTTGAGCAGCCTTTGTATGAGAATTTAACCGGTCTGCTGTAACAGGACTGTGGTAAGCGAGTTGTTTGTCAGCTTCCTAAACAGCTGGAGGCAAGACAGTTTATGGCTTGTCTCCAATTGGAGGATGGAGGCAGTGCTTTGTGCCTTCCACCTCTAGAGCAATGGAGGGCATGGCTCAGAGCAAAGGACCCCTTCTGACATAGGGGCATTCTGACACTCTTTGAACCAGTGCACAATGGCGGTTTGTAAAAAGCCTATTGTCTACTCCTGGAAAGCATGTGGAAGCTCAATCATGAGGGCTTCACCCCCGTTGCTTAAGGGGAAGATGTAGGCATTTCGTCTGACCCGGGTTGGCAAGGTGGAACTGTGGCAGAAGCGGAAGTCCTAAAGCGGCCAGTTAAGCCCTGGGAAGAAATGGCGTTTGATCTGCCTCTGTATGAGAGTTTCCTCATATGCTGTAACAGCACTGTGGGAAGCGAGTTCTTTCCCAGCTTCCTAAAGAGCTGGAGGCAAGACAGTTTATGGCTTGTCTCCCATTGAAGGATGGAGGCAGTGCTTTGTGCCTTCCATCTCTACAACAATGGAGGGCGCAGCTGAGAGTAAAGGGGTGTTTTTGCCGTTGGTGCTTTCTCACACTCTCCGAACCATTGCACTTCGTGGTTAGTTAAAAGCCTATTGTCTCTCTCCTCCTCAGCATGTGGAACCACAATCCTATGGGCCTCATCCCCATTGCTCAAGGGGAAGATGTAGGCAATTCGTCTGAGCCGGGTTGGCAAGGTGGAAACGTGCAGGATGCAGATGTCCCAGACTGGCGAGTGAAGTGCTGAAAAGAAATGGCGTTCAGCCTCCTTTGTATGAGATGTTCCCAGGACGCTGTAAGATTAGAGTGGAAAGGGAGTTTTTCCTCCACTTCCTAAAGAGCTGGAAGCAGGCCAAGATGTGGTTTGTCTCCCATTGAGGGGTGGATCCAGAACCAGTGCCTTGTGCCTTCCACCTCGAGAGCAATGGAGGGCATGGCTGAGAGCAAACGGGCCTTTCTGACATAGCTGCTTTCCGACGCTCTGTAAGCAGTGTAAAATGGGGGTTGGAAAAAGGCTTGCAGTTTATCGCCTCCTAAGCATGTGGATGCTCAATCATTTGGGAATCAGCACAGTCGCTTCAGGGGAAGAAGTAGGCATTTCGTCTGAGCCGGGTTGGCAAGGTGGAAATGCGGCAGAAGCAGATGTTGCAGGTTGGTGAGTTAAGGGCTGAAAAGAAATGGCATATCAGCTGCCTTTGTATGAGATGTTGCCAGGACACAGAAAGAGCACTGTTGAAAGCGAGTTCTTGCTCAGCTTCGTAAAGAGATCGAAGGAAGATGGTCTGTGGCTTGTCGCCCCTTGAGGGGGGGAGCCAGTGCATTGTGCATTCCACGTCTAGAGCAATGAAGGGCAGGGCTGAGAGCAAAGGGGTCTTTCTGACATAGCTGCTTTCCGACACTCTCTCCAGCAGTGCGCAATTGTGGTTGGAAAAAGGCGTGCAGTCTATCGCTTCCTAAGCACGTGGACGCTCAATCATTTGGGACTCAGCCCAGTTGCTTCAGGGGAAGATGTAGGCATTTCGTCTGAACCGGGTTGGCAAGGTGGAATTGCGGCAGAAGCAGGAGTCCTAAAGCTGCGATTTAAGGGCTGGGAAGAAATGCCATTTGAGCTGCCTTTGTATGAGAAGTTCCCCGGTCTGCTGTAACAGGACTGTGGAAAGCGAGTTGTTTGTCAGCTTCCTAAAGAGCTGGAGGCAAGACAGTTTATGGCTTGTCTCCAATTGAAGGATGGAGGCAGTGCTTTGTGCCTTCCACCTCTAGAGCAATGGAGGGCACGGCTGAGAGCAAAGGGCCCTTTCTGACATAGGTGCATTCTGACACTGTCTGTCCCAGTGCACAATGGCGGTTTGTATAAAGCCTATTGTCTGCTCCTGCTAAGCATGTGGCAGCACAATCATGTGGGCTTCGCCCCCGTTGCTTAAGGGGAAGATGTAGGCATTTCATCTGAGCCGGGTTGGCAAGGTGGAACTGTGGCAGAAGCGGAAGTCCTAAAGCGGCCAGTTAAGCACTGGGAAGAAATGGCGTTTGAGCTGCCTCTGTATGAGAGTTTCCTCGTATGCTGTAACGGCACTGTGGAAAGCGAGTTCTTTCCCAGCTTCCTAAAGAGCTGTAAGCAGGACAGTTGCTGGCTTGTCTCCAATTGAAGGATGGAGGCAGTGCTTTGTGCCTTCCACCTCTAGAGCAATGGAGGGCACGGCTGAGAGCAAAGGGCCCTTTCTGACATAGGTGCATTCTGACACTCTCTGACCCAGTGCACAATGGCGGTTTGTAAAAAGCCTATTGTCTGCTCCTGCTAAGCATGCGGAATCACAGTCATCTGGGCCTCGTCCCCATTGCTGAAGGGGAAGATGTAGACATTTCGTCTGAGCCGGGTTGGCAAGCTGGAAATGTGGCAGGAGCAGAAGTTCCAAATCTGCGAGTTAAGCGCTGAAAAGAAATGGCATATCAGCTGCCTTTGTATGAGATGTTGCCAGGACACAGAAAGAGCACTGTTGAAAGCGAGTTCTGGCTCAGCTTCCTAAAGAGATGGAAGGAAGATGGTCTGTGGCTTGTCGCCCCTTGAGTGGGGGAACCAGTGCATTGTGCATTCCACGTCTAGAGCAATGAAGGGCACGGCTGAGAGCAAAGGGGTCTTTCTGACATAGCTGTTTTCCGACACTCTCTCCAGCAGGGCACAATGGTGGTTGGAAAAAGGCGTGCAGTCTATCGCCTCCTAAGCACGTGGACGCTCAATCATTTGGGACTCAGCCCAGTTTCTTCAGGGGAAGATGTAGGCATTTCGTCTGAGCCGGGTTGGCAAGGTGGAATTGCGGCAGAAGCAGGAGTCCTAAAGCTGCGATTTAAGGGCTGGGAAGAAATGGCGTGGGAGCTGCCTCTGTATGAGAGTTTCCTCGTATGCTGTAACAGCACTGTGGAAAGCGAGTTCTTTCCCAGCTTCCTAAAGAGCTGGAGGAAAGACAGTTTATGGCTTGTCTCGCATTGAAGGATGGAGTCAGTGCGTTGTGCCTTCCACCTCTAGAGCAATGGAGGGCACGGCTGAGAGCAAAGGGGCCTTTCTGACATAGCTGCTTTCCGACGCTCTGTAAGCAGTGTAAAATGGTGGTTGGAAAAAGGCATGCAGTTTATCCCCTCCTAAGCATGTGGATGCTCAATCATTTGGGAATCAGCACAGTCGCTTGAGGGGAAGAGGTAGGCATTTCGTCTGAGCCGGGTTGGCAAGGTGGAAATGCGGCGGAAGCAGATGTTGCAGATTGGTGAGTTAAGGGCTGAAAAGACACGGTGTTCAGCTGCCTTTGTATGAGACGTTCCCAGGACGCTGTAAGAGCACTGTGGAATGCGAGTGCTTTCCCAGCTTCCTAAAGAGCTGGAAGCAGGACAGTTGCTGGCTTGTCTCCAATTGAAGGATGGAGGCAGTGCTTTGTGCCCTCCACCTCTACAGCAATGGAGGGCACGGCTGAGAGCAAAGGGCCCTTTCTGACATAGGTGCATTCTGACACTCTCTGACCCAGTGCACAATGGCGGTTTGTAAAAAGCCTATTGTCGGCTCCTGCTAAGCATGCGGAAGCGCAATCTTCTGTGCCTCATCCCCGTTGCTGAAGGGGAAGATGTAGACATTATGTCTGAGCCGGGTTGGCAACCTGGAAATGTGGCAGGAGCAGAAGATCCAAATCTGCGAGTTAAGCGCTGAAAAGAAATGGCATATCTGCTGCCTTTGTATGAGATGTTGCCAGGACACAGAAAGAGCACTGTTGAAAGCGAGTTCTTGCTCAGCTTCCTAAAGAGATGGAAGGAAGATGGACGCTGTAAGAGCACTGTGGAAAGGGAGTTTTTTCTCCACTTCCTAAAGAGCTGGAAGCAGGCCAAGATGTGGTTTGTCTCCCATTGAGGGGTGGATCCAGAACCAGTGCCTTGTGCCTTCCACCTTGAGAGCAATGGAGGGCATGGCTGAGAGCAAAGGGGTCTTTCTGACATAGCTGCTTTCCGACACTCTCTCCAGCAGTGCACAATGGTGGTTGGAAAAAGGCGTGCAGTCTATCGCCTCCTAAGCACGTGGACGCTCAATCATTTGGGACTCAGCCCAGTTGCTTCAGGGGAAGATGTAGGCATTTCGTCTGAGCCGGGTTGGCAAGGTGGAATTGCGGCAGAAGCAGGAGTCCTAAAGCTGCGAGTTAAGGGCTGGGAAGAAATGCCATTTGAGCTGCCTTTGTATGAGAAGTTCCCCGGTCTGCTGTAACAGGACTGTGGAAAGCGAGTTGTTTGTCAGCTTCCTAAAGAGCTGGAGGCAAGACAGTTTATGGCTTGTCTCCAATTGAAGGATGGAGGCAGTGCTTTGTGCCTTCCACCTCTAGAGCAATGGAGGGCACGGCTGAGAGCAAAGGGCCCTTTCTGACATAGGTGCATTCTGACACTCTCTGACCCAGTGCACAGTGGCAGTTTGTAAAAAGCCTATTGTCTGCTCCTGCTAAGCATGTGGCAGCACAATCATGTGGGCTTCGCCCCCGTTGCTTAAGGGGAAGATGTAGGTATTTCGTCTGAGCCGGGTTGGCAAGGTGGAACTGTGGCAGAAGCGGAAGTCCTAAAGCGGCCAGTTAAGCCCTGGGAAGAAATGGCGTTTGAGCTGCCTCTGTATGAGAGTTTCCTCGTATGCTGTAACAGCACTGTGGAAAGCGAGTTCTTTCTCAGCTTCCTAAAGAGCTGGAGGCAAGACAGTTTATGGCTTGTCTCCCATTGAAGGATGGAGGCAGTGCTTTGTGCCTTCCACCTCTACAGCAATGGAGGGCGCGGCTGAGAGTAAAGGGGTGTTTCTGCCATTGGTGCTTTCTGACACTCTCCCAACCATTGCACTTCGTGGTTAGGTAAAAGCCTATTGTCTCTCTCCTCCTCAGCATGTGCAACCACAATCCTATGGGCCTCATCCCCTTTGCTCAAGGGGAAGTTGAAGGCATTTCGTCTGAGCCGGGTTGGCAAGGTGGAAACGTGCAGGATGCAGATGTCCCAGACTGGCGAGTGAAGTGCTGAAAAGAAATGGCGTTCAGCCTCCTTTGTATGAGATGTTCCCAGGACGCTGTAAGAGCACTGTGGAAAGGGAGTTTCTTCTCCACTTCCTAAAGAGCAGGAAGCAGGCCAAGATGTGGTTTGTCTCCCATTGAGGGGTGGATCCAGAACCAGTGCCTTGTGCCTTCCACCTCGAGAGCAATGGAGGGCATGGCTGAGAGCAAAGGGGCCCATCTGACATAGCTGCTTTCTGACGCTCTCTAAGCAGTGTAAAATGATGGTTGGAAAAAGGCATGCAGTTTATCGCCTCCCAAGCATGTGGATGCTCAATCATTTGGGAATCAGCACAGTCGCTTCAGGGGAAATGGCTGAGAGCAAAGGGGCCCTTCTGACATAGCTGCTTTCTGACGCTCTCTAAGCAGTGTAAAATGATGGTTGGAAAAAGGCATGCAGTTTATCGCCTCCCAAGCATGTGGATGCTCAATCATTTGGGAATCAGCACAGTCGCTTCAGGGGAATATGTAGGCATTTCGTCTGAGCCGGGTTGGCAAGGTGGAAAGGCGGCAGAAGCAGATGTTGCAGATTGGTGAGTTAAGGGCTGAAAAGACACGGTGTTCAGCTGCCTTTGTATGAGACGTTCCCAGGACGCTGTAAGAGCACTGTGGAATGCGAGTGCTTTCCCACCTTCCTAAAGAGCTGGAAGCAGGACACTTGCTGGCTTGTCTCCAATTGAAGGATGGAGGCAGTGCTTTGTGCCTTCCACCTCTAGAGCAATGCAGGGCACGGCTGAGAGCAAAGGGCCCTTTCTGACATAGGTGCATTCTGACACTCTCTGACCCAGTGCACAATGGCGGTTTGTAAAAAGCCTATTGTCTGCTCCTGCTAAGCATGCGGAAGCAAAGTCATATGGGCCTCGTCCCCGTTGCTGAAGGGGAAGATGTAGACATTTCGTCTGAGCCAGGTTGGCAAGCTGGAAAAGTGGCAGGAGCAGAAGTTCCAAATCTGCAAGTTAAGCGCTGAAAAGAAATGGCATATCAGCTGCCTTTGTATGAGATGTTGCCAGGACACAGAAAGAGCACTGTTGAAAGCGAGTTCTTGCTCAGCTTCCTAAAGAGATGGAAGGAAGTTGGTCTGTGGCTTGTCGCCCCTTCAGGGGGGGAGCCAGTGCATTGTGCATTCCACGTCTAGAGCAATGAAGGGCACGGCTGAGAGCAAAGGGGTCTTTCTGACATAGCTGCTTTCCGACACTCTCTCCAGCAGTGCACAATGGTGGTTGGAAAAAGGCGTGCAGTCTATCGCCTCCTAAGCACGTGGACGCTCAATCATTTGGGACTCAGCCCAGTTGATTCAGGGGAAGATGTAGGCATTTCGTCTGAGCCGGGTTGGCAAGGAGGAATTGCGGCAGAAGCAGGAGTCCTAAAGCTGCGAGTTAAGGGCTGGGAAGAAATGCCATTTGAGCTGCCTTTGTATGAGATGTTCCCCGGTCTTCTGTAACAGGCCTGTGGAAAGCGAGTTGTTTGTCAGCTTCCTAAAGAGCTGGAGGCAAGACAGTTTATGGCTTGTCTCCAATTGAAGGATGGAGGCAGTGCTTTGTGCCTTCCACCTCTAGAGCAATGGAGGGCACGGCTGAGAGCAAAGGGCCCTTTCTGACATAGGTGCATTCTGACACTCTCTGACCCAGTGCACAGTGGCAGTTTGTAAAAAGCCTATTGTCTTCTCCTGCTAAGCATGTGGCAGCACAATCATGTGGGCTTCGCCCCCGTTGCTTAAGGGGAAGATGTAGGTATTTCGTCTGAGCCGGGTTGGCAAGGTGGAACTGTGGCAGAAGCGGAAGTCCTAAAGCGGCCAGTTAAGCACTGGGAAGAAATGGCGTTTGAGCTGCCTCTGTATGAGAGTTTCCTCGTATGCTGTAACAGCACTGTGGAAAGCGAGTTCTTTCCCAGCTTCCTAAAGAGCTGGAGGCATGACAGTTTATGGCTTGTCTCCCAGTGAAGGATGGAGGCAGTGCTTTGTGCCTTCCACCTCTACAGCAATGGAGGGCACGGCTGAGAGTAAAGGGGTCTTTCTGTCATTGGTGCTTTCTAACACTCTCCCAACCGTTGCACTTCGTGGTTAGTTAAAACCCTATTGTCTCTCTCCTCCTCAGCATGTGGAACCACAATCCTATGGGCCTCATTCCCATTGTTCAAGGGGAAGATGTAGGCATTTCGTCTGAGCCGAGTTGGCAAGGGGGAAACGTGCAGGATGCAGATGTCCCAGACTGGCGAGTGAAGTGCTGAAAAGAAACGGCGTTCAGCCTCCTTTTTATGAGATGTTCCCAGGACGCTGTAAGAGCACTGTGGAAAGGGAGTTTTTTCTCCACTTCCTAAAGAGCTGGAGACAGGCCAAGGTGTGGTTTGTCTCCCATTGAGGGGTGGATCCAGAACCAGTGCCTTGTGCCTTCCACCTCGAGAGCAATGGAGGGCATGGCTGAGAGCAAAGGGGCCTTTCTGACATAGCTGCTTTCCGACGCTCTCTAAGCAGTGTAAAATGGTGGTTGGAAAAAGGCATGCAGTTTATCGCCTCCTAAGCATGTGGATGCTCAATCATTTGGGAATCAGCACAGTCGCTTCAGGGGAAGATGTAGGCATTTCGTCTGAGCCGGTTTGGCAAGGTGGAAATGCGGCAGAAGCAGATGTTGCAGATTGGTGAGTTAAGGGCTGAAAAGACACGGTGTTCAGCTGCCTTTGTATGAGACGTTCCCAGGGCACTGTAAGAGCACTGTGGAATGCGAGTGCTTTCCCAGCTTCCTCAAGACCTGGAAGCAGGCCAGTTGCTGGCTTGTCTCCAATTGAAGGATGGAGGCAGTGCTTTGTGCCTTCCACCTCTAGAGCAATGGAGGGCACGGCTGACAGAAAAGGGCCCTTTGTGACATAGGTGCATTCTGACACTCTCTGACCCAGTGCACAATTGCGGTTTGTAAAAACCTATTGTCTGCTCCTGCTAAGCATGCAGAAGCACAGTCATCTGGGCCTCGTCCCCGTTGCTGAAGGGGAAGATGTAGACATTTCGTCTGAGCCGGGTTGGCAAGCTGGAAATGTGGCAGGAGCAGAAGTTCCAAATCTGCGAGTTAAGCGCTGAAAAGAAATGGCATATCAGCTGCCTTTGTATGAGATGTTGCCAGGACACAGAAAGAGCACTGTTGAAAGCGAGTTCTTGCTCAGCTTCCTAAAGAGATGGATGGAAGATGGTCTGTGGCTTGTCGCCCCCTGAGGCTGGGAGCCAGTGCCTTGTGCATTCCACGCCTAGAGCAATGAAGGGCACGGCTGAGAGCAAAGGGGTCTTTCTGACATAGCTGCTTTCCGACACTCTCTCCAGCAGTGCACAATTGTGGTTGGAAAAAGGCGTGCAGTCTATCGCCTCCTAAGCACGTGGACGCTCAATCATTTGGGACTCAGCCCCGTTGCTTCAGGGGAAGATGTAGGCATTTCGTCTGAGCCGGGTTGGCAAGGTGGAATTGCGGCAGAAGCAGGAGTCCTAAGCTGCGAGTTAAGGGCTGGGAAGAAATGCCATTGGAGCTGCCTTTGTATGAGAAGTTCCCCGGTCGGCTGTAACAGGACTGTGGAAAGCGAGTTGTTTGTCAGCTTCCTAAAGAGCTGGAGGCAAGACAGTTTATGGCTTGTCTCCAATTGAAGGATGGAGGCAGTGCTTTGTGCCTTCCACCTCTAGAGCAATGGAGGGCACGGCTGAGAGCAAAGGGCCCTTTCTGACATAGGTGCATTCTGACACTCTCTGACCCAGTGCACAATGGCGGTTTGTAAAAAGCCTATTGTCTGCTCCTGCTAAGCATGTGGAAGCACAATCATGTGGGCTTCGCCCCCGTTCCTTAAGGGGAATATGAAGTCATTTCGTCTGAGCCGGGTTGGCAAGGTGGAACTGTGGCAGAAGCGGAAGTCCTAAAGCGGCCAGTTAAGCACTGGAAAGAAATGGAGTTTGAGCTGCCTCTGTATGAGTGTTTCCTCGTATGCTGTAACAGCACTGTGGAAAGCGAGTTCTTTCCCAGATTCCTAAAGAACTGGAGGCCAGACAGTTTATGGCTTGTCTCCAATTGAAGAATGGAGAATGTGCTTTGTGCCTTCCACCTCTACAGCAATGGAGGGCACGGCTGAGACTAAAGGGGTCTTTCTGCCATTGGTGCTTTCTGACACTCTCCCAACCGTTGCACTTCGTGGTTAGTTAAAAGCCTATTGTCTCTCTCCTCCTCAGCTTGTGGAACCACAATCCTATGGGCCTCATCCATATTGCTCAAGGGGAAGTTGTAGGCATTTCGTTTGAGCCTGGTTGGCAAGGTGGAAACGTGCAGGATGCAGATGTCCCAGACTGGCTAGTGAAGTGCTGAAAAGAAACGGCGTTCAGCCTCCTTTGTATGTGATGTTCCCAGGACGCTGTAAGAGCACTGTGGAAAGGGAGTTTTGTCTCCATTTCCTAAAGAGCTGGAAGCAGGCCAAGATGTGGTTTGTCTCCCATTGAGGGGTGGATCCAGAACCAGTGCCTTGTGCCTTCCACCTCGAGAGCAATGGAGGGCATGGCTGAGAGCAAAGGGGCCTTTGTGACATAGGTGCTTTCCGACGCACTCTAAGCAGTGTAAAATGGTGGTTGGAAAAAGGCATGCAGTTTATCGCCTCCTAAGCATGTGGATGCTCAATCATTTGGGAATCAGCACAGTCGCTTCAGGGGAAGATGTAGGCATTTCGTCTGAGCCGGGTTGGCAAGGTGGAAATGCGGCAGAAGCAGATGTTGCAGATTGGTGAGTTAAGGGCTGAAAAGACACGGTGTTCAGCTGCCTTTGTATGAGACGTTCCTAGGACGCTGTAAGAGCACTGTGGAATGCGAGTGCTTTCCCAGCTTCCTAAAGAGCTGGAAGCAGGCCAGTTGCTGGCTTGTCTCCAATTGAAGGATGGAGGCAGTGCATTGTGCATTCCACCTCTAGAGCAATGGAGGGCACGGCTGAGAGCAAAGGGCCCTTTCTGACATAGGTGCATTCTGACACTCTCTGACCCAGTGCACAATGGCGGTTTGTAAAAAGCCTATTGTCTGCTCCTGCTAAGCATGCGGAAGCACAGTCATCTGGGCCACGTCCCCGTTGCTGAAGGGGAAGATGTAGACATTTCGTCTGAGCCGGGTTGGCAAGGTGGAAATGTGGCAGGAGCAGAAGTTCCAAATCTGCGAGTTAAGCGCTGAAAAGAAATGGCATATCAGCTGCCTTTGTATGAGATGTTGCCAGGACACAGAAAGAGCACTGTTGAAAGCGAGTTCTTGCTCAGCTTCCTAAAGAGATGGAAGGAAGATGGTCTGTGGCTTGTCGCCCCTTGAGGGGGGAGCCAGTGTCTTGTGCATTCCACGTCTAGAGCAATGAAGGGCACGGCTGAGAGCAAAGGGGTCTTTCTGACATAGGTGCTTTCCGACACTCTCTCCAGCAGTGCACAATGGTGGTTGGAAAAAGGCGTGCAGTCCATCGCCTCCTAAGCACGTGGACGCTCAATCATTTGGGACTCAGCCCATTTGCTTCAGGGGAAGATGTAGGCATTTCGTCTGAGCCGAGTTGGCAAGGTGGAATTGCGGCAGAAGCAGGAGTCCTAAAGCTGCGAGTTAAGGGCTGGGAAGAAATGCCATTTGAGCTGCCTTTGTATGAGAAGTTCCCCTGTCTGCTGTAATAGGACTGTTGAAAGCGAGTTGTTTGTCAGCTTCCTAAAGAGCTGGAGGCAAGACAGTTTGTGGCTTGTCTCCAATTGAAGGATGGAGGCAGTGCTTTGTGCCTGTACCTCTAGAGCAATGGAGGGCACGGCTGAGAGCAAAGGGCCCTTTCTGACATAGGTGCATTCTGACACTCTCTGACCCAGTGCACAATGGCGGTTTGTAAAAAGCCTATTGTCTGCTCCTGCTAAGCATGTGGAAGCACAATCATGTGGGCTTCGCCCCCGTTCCTTAAGGGGAATATGAAGTCATTTCGTCTGAGCCGGGTTGGCAAGGTGGAACTGTGGCAGAAGCGGAAGTCCTAAAGCGGCCAGTTAAGCACTGGAAAGAAATGGAGTTTGAGCTGCCTCTGTATGAGTGTTTCCTAGTATGCTGTAACAGCACTGTGGAAAGCGAGTTCTTTCCCAGATTCCTAAAGAACTGGAGGCCAGACAGTTTATGGCTTGTCTGCAATTGAAGAATGGAGACAGTGCTTTGTGCCTTCCACCTCTACAGCAATGGAGGGCGCGGCTGAGACTAAAGGGGTCTTTCTGCCATTGGTGCTTTCTGACACTCTCCCAACCGTTGCACTTCGTGGTTAGTTAAAAGCCTATTGTCTCTCTCCTCCTCAGCTTGTGGAACCACAATCCTATGGGCCTCATCCATATTGCTCAAGGGGAAGTTGTAGGCATTTCGTTTGAGCCTGGTTGGCAAGGTGGAAACGTGCAGGATGCAGATGTCCCAGACTGGCTAGTGAAGTGCTGAAAAGAAACGGCGTTCAGCCTCCTTTGTATGTGATGTTCCCAGGACGCTGTAAGAGCACTGTGGAAAGGGAGTTTTGTCTCCATTTCCTAAAGAGCTGGAAGCAGGCCAAGATGTGGTTTGTCTCCCATTGAGGGGTGGATCCAGAACCAGTGCCTTGTGCCTTCCACCTCGAGAGCAATGGAGGGCATGGCTGAGAGCAAAGGGGCCTTTGTGACATAGGTGCTTTCCGACGCACTCTAAGCAGTGTAAAATGGTGGTTGGAAAAAGGCATGCAGTTTATCGCCTCCTAAGCATGTGGATGCTCAATCATTTGGGAATCAGCACAGTCGCTTCAGGGGAAGATGTAGGCATTTCGTCTGAGCCGGGTTGGCAAGGTGGAAATGCGGCAGAAGCAGATGTTGCAGATTGGTGAGTTAAGGGCTGAAAAGACACGGTGTTCAGCTGCCTTTGTATGAGACGTTCCTAGGACGCTGTAAGAGCACTGTGGAATGCGAGTGCTTTCCCAGCTTCCTAAAGAGCTGGAAGCAGGCCAGTTGCTGGCTTGTCTCCAATTGAAGGATGGAGGCAGTGCATTGTGCATTCCACCTCTAGAGCAATGGAGGGCACGTCTGAGAGCAAAGGGCCCTTTCTGACATAGGTGCATTCTGACACTCTCTGACCCAGTGCACAATGGCGGTTTGTACAAAGCCTATTGTCTGCTCCTGCTAAGCATGCGGAAGCACAGTCATCTGGGCCACGTCCCCGTTGCTGAAGGGGAAGAGGTAGACATTTCGTCTGAGCCGGGTTGGCAAGGTGGAAATGTGGCAGGAGCAGAAGTTCCAAATCTGCGAGTTAAGCGCTGAAAAGAAATGGCATATCAGCTGCCTTTGTATGAGATGCTGCCAGGACACAGAAAGAGCACTGTTGAAAGCGAGTTCTTGCTCAGCTTCCTAAAGAGATGGAAGGAAGATGGTCTGTGGCTTGTCGCCCCTTGAGGGGGGAGCCAGTGTCTTGTGCATTCCACGTCTAGAGCAATGAAGGGCACGGCTGAGAGCAAAGGGGTCTTTCTGACATAGGTGCTTTCCGACACTCTCTCCAGCAGTGCGCAATGGTGGTTGGAAAAAGGCGTGCAGTCCATCGCCTCCTAAGCACGTGGACGCTCAATCATTTGGGACTCAGCCCATTTGCTTCAGGGGAAGATGTAGGCATTTCGTCTGAGCCGAGTTGGCAAGGTGGAATTGTGGCAGAAGCAGGAGTCCTAAAGCTGCGAGTTAAGGGCTGGGAAGAAATGCCATTTGAGCTGCCTTAGTATGAGAAGTTCCCCTGTCTGCTGTATTAGGACTGTTGAAAGCGAGTTGTTTGTCAGCTTCCTAAAGAGCTGGAGGCAAGACAGTTTGTGGCTTGTCTCCAATTGAAGGATGGAGGCAGTGCTTTGTGCCTGTACCTCTAGAGCAATGGAGGGCACGGCTGAGAGCAAAGGGCCCTTTCTGACATAGGTGCATTCTGACACTCTCTGACCCAGTGCACAATGGCGGTTTGTAAAAAGCCTATTGTCTGCTCCTGCGAAGCATGTGGCAGCACAATCATGTGGGCTTCGCCCCCGTTGCTTAAGGGGAAGATGTAGGCATTTCGTCTGAGCCGGGTTGGCAAGGTGGAATTGCGGCAGAAGCAGGAGTCCTAAGCTGCGAGTTAAGGGCTGGGAAGAAATGCCATTGGAGCTGCCTTTGTATGAGAAATTCCCCGGTCGGCTGTAACAGGACTGTGGAAAGCGAGTTGTTTGTCAGCTTCCTAAAGAGCTGGAGGCAAGACAGTTTATGGCTTGTCTCCAATTGAAGGATGGAGGCAGTGCTTTGTGCCTTCCACCTCTAGAGCAATGGAGGGCACGGCTGAGAGCAAAGGGCCCTTTCTGACATAGGTGCATTCTGACACTCTCTGACCCAGTGCACAATGGCGGTTTGTAAAAAGCCTATTGTCTGCTCCTGCTAAGCATGTGGAAGCACAATCATGTGGGCTTCGCCCCCGTTCCTTAAGGGGAATATGAAGTCATTTCGTCTGAGCCGGGTTGGCAAGGTGGAACTGTGGCAGAAGCGGAAGTCCTAAAGCGGCCAGTTAAGCACTGGAAAGAAATGGAGTTTGAGCTGCCTCTGTATGAGTGTTTCCTAGTATGCTGTAACAGCACTGTGGAAAGCGAGTTCTTTTCCAGATTCCTAAAGAACTGGAGGCCAGACAGTTTATGGCTTGTCTGCAATTGAAGAATGGAGAATGTGCTTTGTGCCTTCCACCTCTACAGCAATGGAGGGCGCGGCTGAGACTAAAGGGGTCTTTCTGCCATTGGTGCTTTCTGACACTCTCCCAACCGTTGCACTTCGTGGTTAGTTAAAAGCCTATTGTCTCTCTCCTCCTCAGCTTGTGGAACCACAATCCTATGGGCCTCATCCATATTGCTCAAGGGGAAGTTGTAGGCATTTCGTTTGAGCCTGGTTGGCAAGGTGGAAACGTGCGGGATGCAGATGTCCCAGACTGGCTAGTGAAGTGCTGAAAAGAAACGGCGTTCAGCCTCCTTTGTATGTGATGTTCCCAGGACGCTGTAAGAGCACTGTGGAAAGGGAGTTTTGTCTCCATTTCCTAAAGAGCTGGAAGCAGGCCAAGATGTGGTTTGTCTCCCATTGAGGGGTGGATCCAGAACCAGTGCCTTGTGCCTTCCACCTCGAGAGCAATGGAGGGCATGGCTGAGAGCAAAGGGGCCTTTGTGACATAGGTGCTTTCCGACGCACTCTAAGCAGTGTAAAATGGTGGTTGGAAAAAGGCATGCAGTTTATCGCCTCCTAAGCATGTGGATGCTCAATCATTTGGGAATCAGCACAGTCGCTTCAGGGGAAGATGTAGGCATTTCGTCTGAGCCGGGTTGGCAAGGTGGAAATGCGGCAGAAGCAGATGTTGCAGATTGGTGAGTTAAGGGCTGAAAAGACACGGTGTTCAGCTGCCTTTGTATGAGACGTTCCTAGGACGCTGTAAGAGCACTGTGGAATGCGAGTGCTTTCCCAGCTTCCTAAAGAGCTGGAAGCAGGCCAGTTGCTGGCTTGTCTCCAATTGAAGGATGGAGGCAGTGCATTGTGCATTCCACCTCTAGAGCAATGGAGGGCACGTCTGAGAGCAAAGGGCCCTTTCTGACATAGGTGCATTCTGACACTCTCTGACCCAGTGCACAATGGCGGTTTTTACAAAGCCTATTGTCTGCTCCTGCTAAGCATGCGGAAGCACATTCATCTGGGCCACGTCCCCGTTGCTGAAGGGGAAGAGGTAGACATTTCGTCTGAGCCGGGTTGGCAAGGTGGAAATGTGGCAGGAGCAGAAGTTCCAAATCTGCGAGTTAAGCGCTGAAAAGAAATGGCATATCAGCTGCCTTTGTATGAGATGTTGCCAGGACACAGAAAGAGCACTGTTGAAAGCGAGTTCTTGCTCAGCTTCCTAAAGAGATGGAAGGAAGATGGTCTGGGGCTTGTCGCCCCTTGAGGGGGGAGCCAGTGTCTTGTGCATTCCACGTCTAGAGCAATGAAGGGCACGGCTGAGAGCAAAGGGGTCTTTCTGACATAGGTGCTTTCCGACACTCTCTCCAGCAGTGCACAATGGTGGTTGGAAAAAGGCGTGCAGTCCATCGCCTCCTAAGCACGTGGACGCTCAATCATTTGGGACTCAGCCCATTTGCTTCAGGGGAAGATGTAGGCATTTCGTCTGAGCCGAGTTGGCAAGGTGGAATTGTGGCAGAAGCAGGAGTCCTAAAGCTGCGAGTTAAGGGCTGGGAAGAAATGCCATTTGAGCTGCCTTAGTATGAGAAGTTCCCCTGTCTGCTGTATTAGGACTGTTGAAAGCGAGTTGTTTGTCAGCTTCCTAAAGAGCTGGAGGCAAGACAGTTTGTGGCTTGTCTCCAATTGAAGGATGGAGGCAGTGCTTTGTGCCTGTACCTCTAGAGCAATGGAGGGCACGGCTGAGAGCAAAGGGCCCTTTCTGACATAGGTGCATTCTGACACTCTCTGACCCAGTGCACAATGGCGGTTTGTAAAAAGCCTATTGTCTGCTCCTGCGAAGCATGTGGCAGCACAATCATGTGGGCTTCGCCCCCGTTGCTTAAGGGGAAGATGTAGGCATTTCGTCTGAGCCGGGTTGGCAAGGTGGAATTGCGGCAGAAGCAGGAGTCCTAAGCTGCGAGTTAAGGGCTGGGAAGAAATGCCATTGGAGCTGCCTTTGTATGAGAAGTTCCCCGGTCGGCTGTAACAGGACTGTGGAAAGCGAGTTGTTTGTCAGCTTCCTAAAGAGCTGGAGGCAAGACAGTTTATGGCTTGTCTCCAATTGAAGGATGGAGGCAGTGCTTTGTGCCTTCCACCTCTAGAGCAATGGAGGGCACGGCTGAGAGCAAAGGGCCCTTTCTGACATAGGTGCATTCTGACACTCTCTGACCCAGTGCACAATGGCGGTTTGTAAAAAGCCTATTGTCTGCTCCTGCTAAGCATGTGGAAGCACAATCATGTGGGCTTCGCCCCCGTTCCTTAAGGGGAATATGAAGTCATTTCGTCTGAGCCGGGTTGGCAAGGTGGAACTGTGGCAGAAGCGGAAGTCCTAAAGCGGCCAGTTAAGCACTGGAAAGAAATGGAGTTTGAGCTGCCTCTGTATGAGTGTTTCCTAGTATGCTGTAACAGCACTGTGGAAAGCGAGTTCTTTTCCAGATTCCTAAAGAACTGGAGGCCAGACAGTTTATGGCTTGTCTGCAATTGAAGAATGGAGAATGTGCTTTGTGCCTTCCACCTCTACAGCAATGGAGGGCGCGGCTGAGACTAAAGGGGTCTTTCTGCCATTGGTGCTTTCTGACACTCTCCCAACCGTTGCACTTCGTGGTTAGTTAAAAGCCTATTGTCTCTCTCCTCCTCAGCTTGTGGAACCACAATCCTATGGGCCTCATCCATATTGCTCAAGGGGAAGTTGTAGGCATTTCGTTTGAGCCTGGTTGGCAAGGTGGAAACGTGCAGGATGCAGATGTCCCAGACTGGCTAGTGAAGTGCTGAAAAGAAACGGCGTTCAGCCTCCTTTGTATGTGATGTTCCCAGGACGCTGTAAGAGCACTGTGGAAAGGGAGTTTTTTCTCCACTTCCTAAAGAGCTGGAGACAGGACAAGATGTGGTTTGTCTCCCATTGAGGGTGGATCCACAACCAGTGCCTTGTGCCTTCCACCTCGAGAGCAATGGAGGGCATGGCTGAGAGCAAAGGGGCCTTTCTGACATAGCTGCTTTCCGACGCTCTCTAAGCAGTGTTAAATGGTGGTTGGAAAAAGGCATGCAGTTTATCGCCTCCTAAGCATGTGGATGCTCAATCATTTGGGAATCATCACAGTCGCTTCAGGGGAAGATGTAGGCATTTCGTCTGAGCCGGGTTGGCAAGGTGGAAATGCGGCAGAAGCAGATGTTGCAGATTGGTGAGTTAAGGGCTGAAAAGACACGGTGTTCAGCTGCCTTTGTATGAGACGTTCCCAGGACGCTGTAAGAGTACTGTGGAATGCGAGTGCTTTCCCAGCTTGCTCAAGAGCTGGAAGCAGGCCAGTTGCTGGCTTGTCTCCAATTGAAGGATGGAGGCAGTGCTTTGTGCCTTCCACCTCTAGAGCAATGGAGGGCACGGCTGAGAGCAAAGGGCCCTTTCTGACGTAGGTGCATTCTGACACTCTCTGACCCAGTGCACAATGGCGGTTTGTACAAAGCCTATTGTCTGCTCCTGCTAAGCATGCGGAAGCACAGTCATCTGGGCCACGTCCCCGTTGCTGAAGGGGAAGAGATAGACATTTCGTCTGAGCCGGGTTGGCAAGGTGGAAATGTGGCAGGAGCAGAAGTTCCAAATCTGCGAGTTAAGCGCTGAAAAGAAATGGCATATCAGCTGCCTTTGTATGAGATGCTGCCAGGACACAGAAAGAGCACTGTTGAAAGCGAGTTCTTGCTCAGCTTCCTAAAGAGATGGAAGGAAGATGGTCTGTGGCTTGTCGCCCCTTGAGGGGGGAGCCAGTGTCTTGTGCATTCCACGTCTAGAGCAATGAAGGGCACGGCTGAGAGCAAAGGGGTCTTTCTGACATAGGTGCTTTCCGACACTCTCTCCAGCAGTGCGCAATGGTGGTTGGAAAAAGGCGTGCAGTCCATCGCCTCCTAAGCACGTGGACGCTCAATCATTTGGGACTCAGCCCATTTGCTTCAGGGGAAGATGTAGGCATTTCGTCTGAGCCGAGTTGGCAAGGTGGAATTGTGGCAGAAGCAGGAGTCCTAAAGCTGCGAGTTAAGGGCTGGGAAGAAATGCCATTTGAGCTGCCTTAGTATGAGAAGTTCCCCTGTCTGCTGTATTAGGACTGTTGAAAGCGAGTTGTTTGTCAGCTTCCTAAAGAGCTGGAGGCAAGACAGTTTGTGGCTTGTCTCCAATTGAAGGATGGAGGCAGTGCTTTGTGCCTGTACCTCTAGAGCAATGGAGGGCACGGCTGAGAGCAAAGGGCCCTTTCTGACATAGGTGCATTCTGACACTCTCTGACCCAGTGCACAATGGCGGTTTGTAAAAAGCCTATTGTCTGCTCCTGCGAAGCATGTGGCAGCACAATCATGTGGGCTTCGCCCCCGTTGCTTAAGGGGAAGATGTAGGCATTTCGTCTGAGCCGGGTTGGCAAGGTGGAATTGCGGCAGAAGCAGGAGTCCTAAGCTGCGAGTTAAGGGCTGGGAAGAAATGCCATTGGAGCTGCCTTTGTATGAGAAATTCCCCGGTCTGCTGTAACAGGACTGTGGAAAGCGAGTTGTTTGTCAGCTTCCTAAAGAGCTGGAGGCAAGACAGTTTATGGCTTGTCTCCAATTGAAGGATGGAGGCAGTGCTTTGTGCCTTCCACCTCTAGAGCAATGGAGGGCACGGCTGAGAGCAAAGGGCCCTTTCTGACATAGGTGCATTCTGACACTCTCTGACCCAGTGCACAATGGCGGTTTGTAAAAAGCCTATTGTCTGCTCCTGCTAAGCATGTGGAAGCACAATCATGTGGGCTTCGCCCCCGTTGCTTAAGGGGAATATGAAGTCATTTCGTCTGAGCCGGGTTGGCAAGGTGGAACTGTGGCAGAAGCGGAAGTCCTAAAGCGGCCAGTTAAGCACTGGAAAGAAATGGAGTTTGAGCTGCCTCTGTATGAGTGTTTCCTAGTATGCTGTAACAGCACTGTGGAAAGCGAGTTCTTTTCCAGATTCCTAAAGAACTGGAGGCCAGACAGTTTATGGCTTGTCTGCAATTGAAGAATGGAGAATGTGCTTTGTGCCTTCCACCTCTACAGCAATGGAGGGCGCGGCTGAGACTAAAGGGGTCTTTCTGCCATTGGTGCTTTCTGACACTCTCCCAACCGTTGCACTTCGTGGTTAGTTAAAAGCCTATTGTCTCTCTCCTCCTCAGCTTGTGGAACCACAATCCTATGGGCCTCATCCATATTGCTCAAGGGGAAGTTGTAGGCATTTCGTTTGAGCCTGGTTGGCAAGGTGGAAACGTGCAGGATGCAGATGTCCCAGACTGGCTAGTGAAGTGCTGAAAAGAAACGGCGTTCAGCCTCCTTTGTATGTGATGTTCCCAGGACGCTGTAAGAGCACTGTGGAAAGGGAGTTTTGTCTCCATTTCCTAAAGAGCTGGAAGCAGGCCAAGATGTGGTTTGTCTCCCATTGAGGGGTGGATCCAGAACCAGTGCCTTGTGCCTTCCACCTCGAGAGCAATGGAGGGCATGGCTGAGAGCAAAGGGGCCTTTGTGACATAGGTGCTTTCCGACGCACTCTAAGCAGTGTAAAATGGTGGTTGGAAAAAGGCATGCAGTTTATCGCCTCCTAAGCATGTGGATGCTCAATCATTTGGGAATCAGCACAGTCGCTTCAGGGGAAGATGTAGGCATTTCGTCTGAGCCGGGTTGGCAAGGTGGAAATGCGGCAGAAGCAGATGTTGCAGATTGGTGAGTTAAGGGCTGAAAAGACACGGTGTTCAGCTGCCTTTGTATGAGACGTTCCTAGGACGCTGTAAGAGCACTGTGGAATGCGAGTGCTTTCCCAGCTTCCTAAAGAGCTGGAAGCAGGCCAGTTGCTGGCTTGTCTCCAATTGAAGGATGGAGGCAGTGCATTGTGCATTCCACCTCTAGAGCAATGGAGGGCACGTCTGAGAGCAAAGGGCCCTTTCTGACATAGGTGCATTCTGACACTCTCTGACCCAGTGCACAATGGCGGTTTGTACAAAGCCTATTGTCTGCTCCTGCTAAGCATGCGGAAGCACATTCATCTGGGCCACGTCCCCGTTGCTGAAGGGGAAGAGGTAGACATTTCGTCTGAGCCGGGTTGGCAAGGTGGAAATGTGGCAGGAGCAGAAGTTCCAAATCTGCGAGTTAAGCGCTGAAAAGAAATGGCATATCAGCTGCCTTTGTATGAGATGTTGCCAGGACACAGAAAGAGCACTGTTGAAAGCGAGTTCTTGCTCAGCTTCCTAAAGAGATGGAAGGAAGATGGTCTGGGGCTTGTCGCCCCTTGAGGGGGGAGCCAGTGTCTTGTGCATTCCACGTCTAGAGCAATGAAGGGCACGGCTGAGAGCAAAGGGGTCTTTCTGACATAGGTGCTTTCCGACACTCTCTCCAGCAGTGCACAATGGTGGTTGGAAAAAGGCGTGCAGTCCATCGCCTCCTAAGCACGTGGACGCTCAATCATTTGGGACTCAGCCCATTTGCTTCAGGGGAAGATGTAGGCATTTCGTCTGAGCCGAGTTGGCAAGGTGGAATTGTGGCAGAAGCAGGAGTCCTAAAGCTGCGAGTTAAGGGCTGGGAAGAAATGCCATTTGAGCTGCCTTAGTATGAGAAGTTCCCCTGTCTGCTGTATTAGGACTGTTGAAAGCGAGTTGTTTGTCAGCTTCCTAAAGAGCTGGAGGCAAGACAGTTTGTGGCTTGTCTCCAATTGAAGGATGGAGGCAGTGCTTTGTGCCTGTACCTCTAGAGCAATGGAGGGCACGGCTGAGAGCAAAGGGCCCTTTCTGACATAGGTGCATTCTGACACTCTCTGACCCAGTGCACAATGGCGGTTTGTAAAAAGCCTATTGTCTGCTCCTGCGAAGCATGTGGCAGCACAATCATGTGGGCTTCGCCCCCGTTGCTTAAGGGGAAGATGTAGGCATTTCGTCTGAGCCGGGTTGGCAAGGTGGAATTGCGGCAGAAGCAGGAGTCCTAAGCTGCGAGTTAAGGGCTGGGAAGAAATGCCATTGGAGCTGCCTTTGTATGAGAAGTTCCCCGGTCGGCTGTAACAGGACTGTGGAAAGCGAGTTGTTTGTCAGCTTCCTAAAGAGCTGGAGGCAAGACAGTTTATGGCTTGTCTCCAATTGAAGGATGGAGGCAGTGCTTTGTGCCTTCCACCTCTAGAGCAATGGAGGGCACGGCTGAGAGCAAAGGGCCCTTTCTGACATAGGTGCATTCTGACACTCTCTGACCCAGTGCACAATGGCGGTTTGTAAAAAGCCTATTGTCTGCTCCTGCTAAGCATGTGGAAGCACAATCATGTGGGCCTCGTCCCCGTTGCTTAAGGGGAAGATGTAGTCATTTCGTCTGAGCCGGGTTGGCAAGGTGGAACTGTGGCAGAAGCGGAAGTCCTAAAGCGGCCAGTTAAGCACTGGAAAGAAATGGAGTTTGAGCTGCCTCTGTATGAGTGTTTCCTAGTATGCTGTAACAGCACTGTGGAAAGCGAGTTCTTTTCCAGATTCCTAAAGAACTGGAGGCAAGACAGTTTATGGCTTGTCTCCAATTGAAGGATGGAGAATGTGCTTTGTGCCTTCCACCTCTACAGCAATGGAGGGCACGGCTGAGAGTAAAGGGGTCTTTCTGCCATTGGTGCTTTCTGACACTCTCCCAACCGTTGCACTTCGTGGTTAGTTAAAAGCCTATTGTCTCTCTCCTCCTCAGCATGTGGAACCACAATCCTATGGGCCTCATCCATATTGCTCAAGGGGAAGATGTAGGCATTTCGTCTGAGCCGGGTTGGCAAGGTGGAAACGGCAGGATGCAGATGTCCCAGACTGGCGAGTGAAGTGCTGAAAAGAAACGGCGTTCAGCCTCCTTTGTATGTGATGTTCCCAGGACGCTGTAAGAGCACTGTGGAAAGGGAGTTTTTTCTCCACTTCCTAAAGAGCTGGAGACAGGACAAGATGTGGTTTGTCTCCCATTGAGGATGGATCCACAACCAGTGCCTTGTGCCTTCCACCTCGAGAGCAATGGAGGGCATGGCTGAGAGCAAAGGGGCCTTTCTGACATAGCTGCATTCCGACGCTCTCTAAGCAGTGTTAAATGGTGG